>NC_134132.1:14900000-15127500 GCF_040939455.1 Microcebus murinus | reverse complement strand
GGCTGGTCTCGAACTTCTGAACTCGAGCCATCCTCCCGCCTCGGCCTCCCAGAGTGCTGGGATGACAGGCGTGAGCCACCACGCCCGGCCTCTTACGCAGGATTTAAATGAATTTAGTACATGCGAAGTTTCTGAGATAATCACAAAGGCCATAATGAACGTCAGTGATTATCATAGCTCTGCATGTGCCGGGACTTCCATACTTGCTGTTTACAGCTGCACATGTGCAGTGAGTGCTTCACAGCTGGCTGACTTCTCATTATCTCTCTGATAAGCAGAACAAGCTAATGACTATTGGGCAGCTATCAAATTTGTCTCTACCATTGGATCCAGCAATCCCACGACTGGGCGTCTACCCAGAAGATCAAAAGTCACTCTACGAAAAGGACACCTGCACTCGAATGTTTACAGCAGCACAATTCGCAATTGCAAAGCTGTGGAAGCAACCCAGGTGCCCATCCATGCACGAGTGGATTAATAAAACGTGGTCTGTGTACACCATGGAGCACTACTCAGCTCTGAGAAACAGCGGTGATCCAGCACCTCTTGTGTTTTCCTGGCTGGAGCTGGAGCCCATCCTACTAAGGGAAGCGTCCCAAGAATGGAAACACAAGCACCACGTGCGCTCACCAGCAAACTGGTGTTGACGGATCAGCACCTAAGTGGACACACAGGAGTGACATCTGTCGGGTGTCGGGCAGGTGGGAGGGGAGGAGGGGACGGGTGTAGACAGACACGACGAGTGAGACGTGCACCGTCTGGGGGATGGGCACGCTTGAGGCTCTGACTCGAGGGGGGAGGGGGACAAGGGCAATATACGTGACCTTGACATCTGTACCCCCATAATATGTTGAAAAAAACAAAAAAATAATTGAGAATTAAGGCATAGATCCCAATATAAGAAAATTAATGCATCATAAAGTTATAATGAATAAAACTATTTTAGCATGTAAAAATAAAAAGAAAACGACAACAAAAACCAAATTTGTCTCCATGCCAACTAGAGAAACTGATGTCAGACAATGAGAGGAGAAATCAAGATCGAATTAGACACGGCAGCGTTGATAAGAGAACAGCTGAAAGAAAGTCAGTGAGACTAGAAATTGGGGTTTAACGGGCAAAGAAAGGTCTTTAGTAACGGGCTATAAAAATCACAAGGAAAGAGTTGCATGCTTCCATAATGTGTACGATGCACACCACCAGGGGATTGGACATTTCGGGGGGAGGGAGGGGGCAGGAGCAATATTTGTAACCCTAACAATATTTGTACCTCCATAATATGATGAAATAAAAATCATGTTCTAAAAAAAAATAAATAAAAATCAGGCCGGGCGCTGTGACTCACGCCTGTAATCCTAGCTCTTGGGAGGCCGAGGCGGGCGGATTGCTCAAGGTCAGGAGTTCAAAACCAGCCTGAACAAGAGCGAGACCCCGTCTCTACTATAAATAGAAAGAAATTAATTGGCCAACTGATATATATATAAAAAATTAGCCGGGCATGGTGGCGCATGCCTGTAGTCCCAGCTACTCGGGAGGCTGAGGCAGAAGGATCACTCAAGCCCAGGAGTTTGAGGTTGCTGTGAGCTAGGCTGACGCCACGGCACTCACTCTAGCCTGTGCAACAAAGCGAGACTCTGTCTCAAAAAAAAAAAAAAAAATCAGCAGCGTGAGCCAGGGGAGCATTCCACCCCAGTCTGGTCGTTTGAGGCCCCACGGCCTCGAAGCGTTTTGTTTTGTCATCGTTCCGGGCGGTTGAGGATAACAGGTTCAGTTCCAACCACGGGAAGGAACACACGGAAAGCCAGAAGAGGAAATTAGATTTCTCTCCCAAGCATTCCGGGAAGGATTTCGGAAGGGTGGACAAAAGGTGCGTTGGCGGAGAGAAGGAAGCTCAAATAAACACACTGGGGAAGCAGATTGCGACTTCGGCCCCGGCACTGACTGAGCTGCCGGGTAATTAGGACGCAGAGCTGTCTCGTTGGGCGTGCACTTGCTCACTTTTAGATCGAGTAAGTTGCAACATCAGGCATTACAGATGGATGACTTGGGACAAATTGGAATAAGAAAAAATGGGGGCTTATTTTTTTTTTTTTTTTTGTCTGTGGTGTTTAAAAGGATTTTAAATCTAAAAGCCTTTTTATTTTTTTCTTCTTCCTCATTAAACTTTGTTTTAATGGGTCTCTAAATTCTGTGACATATTTTTGGCCAAGTTGTTTCCATTAAAAAGCACTAATTTTTTTTTTTTTTTTTAAGACAGAGTCTCACTCTGTCACCAGGGCTAGAGTGAGTGCCGTGGCGTCAGCCTCGTTCACAGCAACCTCAGACTCCTGGGCTCAAGCGATCCTCCTGCCTCAGCCTCCTCCCGAGTAGCTGGGACTACAGGCATGCGCCACCACGCCCGGCTGATTTTTTCCTCTATATATTTTTACTTGGCCAATTAATTTCTTTGTATTTATAGTAGAGACGGGGGTTCTCGCTCTTGCTCAGGCTCGTTTTGAACTCCTGACCTCGAGCGATCCTCCCGCCTTGGCCTCCCAGAGTGCCGGGATGACAGGTGTGAGCCACCGCGCCCAGCCAAAAAGTACTGATTTTAAAAACTAATAACTTAAAACTGCCACACAAAAAGAAACGAAAGTGGTCCGCAAAACACTGTCCTTCAGAAGGTTTTACGATGTATTGCTAGTAACAACCAGTCTGTTACTATTAAATTTAAAATGGCCAATTGGAACGAACAGTTCTGAACGAACAGTTCGTGTTTTGGCTTGAGCAAATTAAATGTGTAAGTCAATAGCAATGACTAATTATATAATCCGTACCTAACAACCGTTAATTATTTTCTTCACACAGATGTGTAAACCCTAAAATTTCAAATCAACCATTAAATATATCATGATGAGTCCAAAGACTTAAGAAAAAAAAAAAAAAACAGATACAGAAACAGCTTAGTGTGATTTGTCCTCCCATAGTAATTGGATTAATTCAGCTAATCAGTGAATGGTGTGTTCTGAAATGATTTGTTGATTTTTAGATTTAGCAAAAGTATTGCAAGTTCTACCATATATATATATCAGAAGACTATTTTTTTAATAATGTGGCTGATATTGTACTTCAAACATACAAATGGAAATTTTGTTGTGTCTCCATTTCCTTATCTTGCTGTAGCGGGTGTCTCATGAGAGCCCTATCAAAGATATCACTTATCTCCAGTGAGAACAGCCTTTATCAAAAAGTCCCAAAATAACAAATGCTGGCGTGGATGCGGAGAGATAGGAACACTCCTGCACTGCTGGTGGGACTGCAAACTGGTGCAGCCTCCGTGGAAAGCAATATGGAGATACCTTAAAGCGATACAAGTAGATCCACCATTTGATCCAGCAATCCCACTACTGGGCATCTACCCAAAAGTACAAAAGTCACTCTATGAAAAAGACACCTGCACTCGAATGTTTACAGCAGCACAATTCGCAATTTCAAAGATGTGGAAACAACCCAAGTGCCCATCCATGCACGAGTGGATTAATAAAACGTGGTCTGTGCACACCACGGAGCACTACTCAGCTCTAAGAAACAGCGGTGACCCAGCACCTCTCGTGTGTTCCTGGCTGGAGCTGGAGCCCATCCTACTAAGGGAAGCGTCCCAAGAATGGAAACACAAGCACCACGTGCGCTCACCAGCAAACTGGTGTTGACGGATCAGCACCTAAGTGGACACACAGGAGTGACATCTATCGGGTGTCGGGCAGGTGGTGGGGGAGGAGGGGACGGGTGTAGACAGACACGACGAGTGAGACGCGCACTGTCTGGGGGATGGGCACGCTTGAGGCTCTGACTCGTGGGGGAGGGGACAAGGGCAGTATACGTGACCTTGACATTTGTACCCCCATAATATGCTGGAAAAAAGAAGGAGCATCTTTTCGTCCGTTCTTTCTTTGAGAGCATGCGTGTTCCCAGCAGTGTTCTGGGTGCCGGCAACATTGGCCAGCCAGTGGTCGAGTTGGGGGTGGGGGTAGGAGAAGGCGTAAGGACTGCCCATTTGAGAGTGGGCAGAGGGAGGAAGATAGAGAGAACGGAGGAGAGCTCTGCAGGGGACAGACTGCCGAGTGTGTGACAGGCTGTGCGTAGCTCGGTGTTAACGGACCATCAAGGAAAAAGAGGAGAGGGACAGAGAAGAGGCTGGAGGGAGCCGGGCGAGAGCTTCGTGACCAGGACCCTGTTGGCCAGACCGATGCCCCCAAGGAGCCACTGAACGGTGACAGCCTGGAGAATTGGACACGCCGCTGTGTGCAGCTTGGAGAACCCTTCGAGCAGGGGTCCTCAAACTTTGCAAACAAGAGGCCAAGTCCACCGTCCCCCGGACCATTGGAGAGTGCGCACTGCGGGCCCGGGATGCGTCGGCTGCTAAGCAGGACAGGCAGCGGCGGCCAAAACATCCCGAGGGCCGGATACATGTGCCAGGTGGGTGTCATGTGGCCCACGGGCCGACGTTTGAGGACGCCTGGCCTTAGATTGTAAGGCAAGAAGCCAGGCGAGAAGACAGCGAGGGTCTGGACGAAAGCTGTCCTTATTCCGTCGTGCTGCAAGGAAGATAGATTGTTTTCTGTCACCTGGGGTGGACCTGAGGCTGTCGGAAGGATGGACCCCACAAAGAGTCGTCACCCACGGCAACGATGGTTAACGTCAGTGGCAAAGTCAGCAGCAGCAGCCGGAATTTACGGGGCTGTTCTCGATTCCCCGCCGGGCATTCTGCCGGGCACCCGACATTGTCCAGTGCAGTCCTGGAGACGCTCTGTGAGCTGGGTCTGTTATCCTCAAGGTTAGGGAAGGTCACTCAGATAAGCAGTGGTGGAGGTGAGACTTCGTTTTGTTTTTTTGTTTGTTTGTTTTTTTTTAGAGCTGTGCAATTGGCGACTACAGCCTGTGCAACCGAGCTCATTTTAATTTGTAACTTTAAGTTCATATCACATGATAAAACAATGGACTTCAGGATAAGAATTGAATACATTTCCCTCTTAAAAGAAACAAAGTAAATGGACTTGGTGAGGGCTTCTGTCTTGGTTTCACAGAGGTGTCTAGCTTCCTACCGTGTTTGCACCGAAAATAAGACCTCCCCGTGAAATGAGCCCCAGCAGGATGTCTAAGCACGTGCGCCACAATAGAAGCCCTACCCCGAAAATCAGCCCTGGTGATGGGCGTGGCAATGAAAATCAGCCCTAGTGATGGGCGTGGCTATGAAAATCAGCCCTAGTGATGGGCGTGGCTATGAAAATCAGCCCTAGTGATGGGCGTGGCAATGAAAATCAGCCCTAGTGGTGGGCGTGGCTATGAAAATCAGCCTTAGTGATGGGCGTGGCTATGAAAATCAGCCCTAGTGGTGGGCGTGGCTATGAAAATCAGCCCTGGTGGTGGGCGTGGCTATGAAAATCAGCCCTAGTGGTGGGCGTGGCTGTGAAAATCAGCCCTGGTGATGGGCGTGGCTGTGAAAATCAGCCCTAGTGGTGGGCGTGGCTATGAAAATCAGCCCTGGTGATGGGCGTGGCTATGAGAATCAGCCCTAGTGGTGGGCGTGGCTATGAAAATCAGCCCTGGTGATGGGCGTGGCTATGAAAATCAGTCCTAGTGGTGGGCGTGGCTATGAAAATCAGCCCTAGTGACGGGCTTGGCTATGAACATCAGCCCTGGTGATGGGCGTGGCTATGGAAATCAGCCCTGCTGGTGGGCGTGGCTATGAAAATCAGCCCTAGTGACGGGCGTGGCTGCGCAGCGCATCTGCACAACCCATGCGTGTCGTCGCGGAGCGGGAAAGAACACGAGCAGCCCTTCTCATCCGCCCCGTGAGAGCTCTAGTGCTCGACAGGAGAGATCGGGGCCGGTGGCTCTAAAGGAAACAGAGTCGCAAGACATTCAGGATGGGATTCGGGGTCTGGAGAGTGAGGATGATGTTCCAGAAGATGACGACTCCACTGTATTTGAATCAATGTAGATGGTTGTACCTCACTTAAAATAAAAATAACACATCCCCTGGAAATAAGCCCTAGGGTGTCTTCTTGAGGAAAAATAAATATAAGACTGTGTCTTATTTTTGGGGAAACACAGTGGTTTATAGTCGTTCTGATGGATTTTCAGACTCCAGGAAAGAGACTGCTGGTTCCACGTAGAAGCAGCCACAAGTCAGACACCAGCAAACTTAGCAGGTGGTAGAATATACTATCAGCATTTCTTGCCTCTTTACACTTAGTTCTTCGTTGAATTTTATCCTTCTCCCTAGGTTATCTGTGTTTTATTTTTAATTTCTTTGTACAAAAAAAAATTTACAATAATTTCTATACACATTTTTATCTTTTTTTTTTTTGTCTGAAAGTCAATAATGTCTTCAGGGCTGCATCTGTGTTTTAATTTAATGCTTGTCTCACTCAACTCTCGGGGCAAGAGTTATCCGAGAAACTTATTTGCAAAGCAACGTTTGTGAGTGACTCAGTGGATGGTTTTTTCCTGGAGCAACTTTTATTGGTAATGGAAAGAGTGAGCTGTAGGAAGTAAAGGCAGGAAGGGAGAGAGGCTTCTAAAATACTTGAAAAGCGTTGGCAGGACTAACTCTACTATCGAAATCGTCATCTTGGTGTGACGGATCTGAACGTTGAAGTCACGTCGTAAATAGTCTTTATTCAGGTTCCAGCCTTCCTAGCAAGCTTCTGGCCATCATCGGACTTTCACTGTGGTTAGACCACCTGGAGGAAATTCTTTGGGTAAAGGATGAAAACACACAGGGAGTTATGGTTTTCAATGTTAATCCTTAAAATGTTAATATCACCTGGCTTTATCCATTTATATCTCTGTGAGCTTTGGTCAATGTGGGTCAACTCCTGAGACACAAATCCACTTCCAGAATGCCAACAAATAAAATTTCTGCATCTGAAGCTTTGAGGATAGACCTAGAGTCATGTTGAGTGCATCCACAAAAAATCCTAATGTTGGTAGCAGTTTAGTGTTGTTGTTTTTTTTTAATTTGTTATTTATTTCTTTATTTTTATTTATTTATTTTTTTTGAGACAGACTCTCGCTTTCTTGCCCAGGCTAGAGTGAGTGCCGTGGCGTCAGCCTCGCTCACAGCAACCTCAGACTCCTGGGCTCAAGCGATCCTCCTGCCTCAGCCTCCCTAGTAGCTGGGACTACAGGCATATATATATATATTAGTTGGCCAATTAATTTCTTCCTATTTTTATAGTAGAGACAGGGTCTTGCTCTTGCTCAGGCTGGTTTTGAACTCCTGACCTTGAGCAATCCGCCCGCCTCGGCCTCCCAGAGTGCTGGGATGACAGGCATGAGCCACCGAGCCCGGCCGATATTTTTTTATTTTTTATAATTATTTAAAAATTATTTTTTGTTTTTTTCTTTTAACACTAAGTAAAAAAGTAGCCCTGACTGGATAATTTTTTATTTTTTTTTACTTTATACCCTTACATTGCTATGTGCCCCTTGCCTTTGAAAAGTCTATAAGTCTCGTTTAGAAAGTAAAATTGTTTCCTGATTTTTTTGAGACAGAGTCTCACTCTGTCTCGAGGGCTAGAGTGAGTGCCGTGGCGTCAGCCTCGCTCACAGCAACCTCAGACTCCTGGGCTCAAGTGATCCTCCTGCCTCAGCCTCCTCCCCAGTAGCTGGGACTACAGGCATGCGCCACCACACCCGGCCCTTAGAAAGTAAAATTTTAAGCATCCTGGGACTTGGAAGGGAGATAGAGTTTTGAGAAAGCAGACTTTCTCATTACCTCCAGACCATACCGTGTAGGACAACTGAGCCAGTTTTGGAAAACCACGAACCATACTTCTGACATTGACTATTTTGTACGTGATTCCAAGGGAAAATGTCACATTTCGACAACCTGACGATGTCTCGTAATTGCATTTAATCGGGAAGTTTATTCTGAAGCTGCATAGAGTTCTTGCTGCATTCCACGGGGCTGACTCTTGGTACCTTCAGAGGCACCGATAGCCTCACTAAAACCCCGTAATTTCCCAGGTAGAGTTCCCTCGTCTTGCCCAATAAATCTTGGCTTCTCCTCTCGAAAGTCATTGCACTTCCCGGGCAGAGTACCGAGTTGGGCAGATGTTTTGAAGGTGTCCTGATCGATCCAAATTAGGAGATAGGCGCGTGGAGGAGCCCGCTCCGTAAACAGAACGGTCCTGAGACTTGGCTGCGTGTCATCTGGGTGGAACGCAGTGAAGAAACACACAGAGCGTTTCTACCGCTTCCCTCTACGCGACCCAGTCCTGTGCAAGAGAGGAGGGAAGGAAAAAAAAAAGACAAGCTGGCTCACCTCAGGTATTTTGATTTCCCTGCAAATTCTGCCGATGCTCAGATCTGTTTTCTGCTGATCCTTATAGATCAAGCAATACTTTCCACACACACACACACAAAATAAATAAATAAAAGTTTGTTTTGTGTTTGGGGCTGGCATACATTATTTTTCTTGTTTCTGATGTGGGCCCAGCAACCCCTTTTAAATTTCCTGAGGGTTGCCATACGTACTGCACTTCCGCAAGACCGAAATGGGTCTGCAGTTTGTGTTGTCAAAGAAACATTTTTCACTGCTCGTCAATTTGCTCGACGCCACGGTACGCGCTTTTCAGAAATAAACACGTTTGTTTCATGAAGACAAGCAAAAACTGCTTTTAAATACACGAAATCTAGGTGTTTTTTTTCTTTTACTTTAAATGCATTTTCCCTTCAATACGGAACATGTGAGGAAAGCATAAACTTTTTTATAGCACGTTGCTATGGGCGGTGTGATGAAACCTGATGATTTGAATAAGAAGGTTTGAGTTTATCGTCCCCATTTCATTGGTGGGACTTTCAAAATAAGGACCAAGGGCCGGTCTCGGTGGCTCACGCCTGTCATCCTAGCTCTCTGGGAGGCCGAGGCGGGCGGATTGCTCGAGGTCAGGAGTTTGAAATCAGCCTGAGCAAGAGCAAGACCCCGTCTCTACTAAAACTAGAAAGAAATTTAGCTGGACAACTAAAAATATATAGAAAGAATGAGCCAGGCGTGGTGGTGCATGCCTGTAGTTCCAACTACTCGGGAGGAGGCTGAGGCAGGAGGATCGCTCAAGCCCAGGAGTTGGAGGTTGCTGTGAGCGAGGCTGACGCCACGGCACTCTAGCCTGGGCACCAGAGTGAGCAAAACTGTGTCTCAAAAAAAAAAAAAGAAGAAGAAGAAGCAAACTGCCCTATTATGTGGCCACTAATATTTGTCAAATTTAATCTGTTAGAATAGAGAAAAAAATATATATCTCTTAGCCACCAAATAAATTTATTTTACAGTTATACTTATTTAAAATCGATTTAAATTGCACATAAAACAAATATATTGAGTGAGATGTGCACCATCTGGGGGATGGTAATGCTGGAGACTCAGACTTGTGGGGGGAAAGGGCATTTATTGAAACCTTAAAATCTGTACCCCCCATAATATGCCGAAATAAAAAAAACCAAAAATATATATATATTTTTACCATCTGTGTTCAAAGTTAAATGCATAGTCATCCAATAATGAGGATGGAAAGGAAAGCGAAAGAAAAAGAAGATGTTATCAAGAAGAGATGAGTTTTTTTCCCCCACACTTTATTGGTGCTGAAAATCGCTATGAGCTATCTGTCCCCGTAATGCTTTTGGCATTTCACATACAGAGCGGGTTGACCCTCACGTATGTTGTCTCCCTGATTTTTTTCCATTTCTTCACTGACTTGAACATTGTGGGGGCCGGGCTGTTTTACTCACCAGTGGTTGGAACAAAGCGGTTGGCTGGGAATTGGTTTAAGTTAACTTTGATATTTCAAAGATAGAAACCATGTTTTTTCACAGTATTACCACAATCCCCAGGAGGCATTATATAATCACTTGGATGCAGGTATGCGTTTATCAATCTGGAATTTTTGTTTTTTTACTCAGCAAGGCGTGCTTTCCGTGATTAATATCGTTTCTCTTTTCAGTTCACTCATTTAGTTTTTGAAAACCTCCTTACATTTTTTTTTCCCCTTTCCACACCCAGCTCCACCCTAGCCTTCCAGAAAAAAAAGAAAAAATAAAGTGGAAAAAAATAAGTCAAAGAAAATAGATCATCATGAGTTGGGGCGTGACATCCTATATGTTCCAAGATAACGTTTAAATATTTCAGGGAAAGTATTTCCTTTCAATATGAAAGAAAGTCGACGAGTCCTCTCTAGGAAAAATATTTATATTTCAGCTCAGTCGTAAAATATGGCACGGCCCAGAATTCTAGGTCGTTTAATAATGAAGGTATCTATATGTTCCTGTTTTTTTTTTTTTTGTTTTGTGTTGTTTTGTTTTGTTTTTCCTGGAACATTTTATCGACTACTATACTATTTTGTAAAAGCTGGAATATCTTCATACGATTATTCAACTAGCTTGTACTTTTTTACTCTTCCCAAAGGGTGAAGCGGGTGGAATATAAATTGTGTGTAGTTACTGGTGTAGCCACATGTTGTCAATTTTAGGGCAATAAATGGCTGGAAAACCATTGTCACGGTGGTTCAGAGCGATGCACTCTGGAGCCAGACTAGCTCAAATCTTGATTCCAAATCTTGAGTTCAAATCTTGATTCTAATAATCCAAGATTCAATAATCTTGATTATTTTGTGGAGCCATGGAGTTTGGGTTCATCATTCTAAAAAAAAATGGGCTAATAATTATGCTATATAGGAATATTAAGAAGTAAAGAAAAAAAAACACATAAAAAGCATAAAATGGTGTTGTTTACCTTATAAGAAATCAATCAATGGTATCTGTTAATTGCTATTATTATCATACTGATCATTATTATTACTATGGGAGCTCCTTTTAATAAATTACCCAAATACATTCTGCTCTCGGCCTTTGGACAGAAACCCTAAGTCTGGACTTCGGACCCTGGGCTTCCATTGACAAAGAAAATATTTTCCAGGAAAAATAGCCTAGAAAACAAATATAAACTGGTGAAATATATTAGGTAATTCTTCATGTAATTATGAAGGATAGTAATATTAGTATCTGCAAATGGAATATTTACAAATTTATTTAATATGAATTTAATTATGAAGGATAGTAATATTAGTATCTGCAAATGGAATATTTACAAATTTACTTAGTATGAATTTATTAAAATTAACGGATTTCCAATTTTATTTATAGTTTTAATTTAGCAATCAAAGAAAAACTCAGATCAGTGAATTAATTATACATTAAATGAATAACAAAAACATAATTTCTATGAATTTCAGGTTTTTTCCTGTAAAACATATTATGATTTCAAGGTTAATAACAATAAAAAATTTCCAGCTAGATTTGTAAAGAAAACGTGTCTTCCATATTTCCATTGCCAAAGCCCAGTAAGTAATTTTCCAACCAATATGATTTGTTGCAAATATCCTTTTTCTATTTCCCAGTGTTTCGAAACCTATAGAATATTGTTTTTTCCAAGCTTAGGGCATCGTTCTTTCATTCTAAGTCCACAAAACTTTGGTTTAACGCTTTTCACATTTTCTAAAGACAAAGGAGTAAAAGGCTAAAAAAAAAATGCTGTGTAAAAACAAAAACCAGTAGAATGAAGAATGTTACTAAGGGTTCAATTTTCTTTTGTAAAAAAAAAAAAATAATAATGATACTCTTTTCTCAGTAGCATGATTTTAGCTTTTGCTTCACTTTCTTTTGACTGTAGATTTATGAAACTATTGAGAACCACAATACCTGTTTATCTTTTCCTGTTATCATTTCACTTGAACTTACCTTTTGTTCTCTAGGCCACGCCCATCACGAGGGCTTATTTTCATGGCCACGCCCACCGCCAGGGCTGATTTTCATAGCCACGCCCATCACCAGGGCTGATTTTCATAGCCACGCCCATCACCAGGGCTTATTTTCATAGCCACGCCCATCGCTAGGGCTGATTTTTCATAGCCACGCCCACCACTAGGGCTTATTTCCATGGCCACGCCCATCGCTAGGACTTATTTTCATAGCCACGCCCATCACCAGGGCTGATTTTCGGGGTAGGGCTTCTATTGTGCACGTGCTTAGAAATCCTGCCAGGGCTGATAGTATGAGTAGGGCTTATTTTCGGGGAAACACAGTAGTGAAATAAAAGTAGAACTACCATTTGATCCGGCAATCCCACTACTGGGTATTTACCCAAAGGAAGGAAAAAAAACAAGACATTCCATAAAAAAGACACCTGCACTCGGATGTTTATAGCAGCACAATTCACAATTGCAAAGGTGTGGAAACAACCCAAGTGCCCATCCATCCATGAGTAAGTTAATAAAGTATATTATATATATATATATACCATGGAGTGCTACTCAATCAAAAAAAAAATGGTGATCTAGTATCTCTTGTAACAACCTGGGTGCAACTGGAGACCATTCTTCTTAGCAAAGTATCTCAAGAATGGGAAAACAGGCCGGGCGCTGTGGCTCACGCCTGTAATCCTAGCTCTTGGGAGGCCGAGGCGGGCGGATTGCTCAAGGTCAGGAGTTCAAAACCAGCCTGAGCAAGAGCGAGACCCCGTCTCTACTATAAATAGAAAGAAATTAATTGGCCAACTGATATATATATAAAAAATTAGCCGGGCATGGTGGCGCATGCCTGTAGTCCCAGCTACCCGGGAGGCTGAGGCAGAAGGATCACTCGAGCCCAGGAGTTTGAGGTTGCTGTGAGCGAGGCTGACGCCACGGCACTCACTCTAGCCTGGGCAAGAAAGCGAGACTCTGTCTCAAAAAAAAAAAAAAAAAAAGAATGGGAAAACAAACACCGTGCGTAGTCAATACTAAGTTGGAACTAATCGATCGACACTTGTGTGTACGTGTGGAGGTAAAACTCAAAGGCAATAAAGTAGGTGGGGAGGGGGGAGGAGGGGAATGGGCAAATCGACCGCTAACAGGTGCAATTGCACGCTCACTGGGTGAAGGGCACGCTTAACAACTTTGACGGAAAGTGACAAGCAAGAGCAAATCATGCAGTCGTGCTGTTCAAAAGCAGAGCATGCAACCAAAACGTGCACACCCTCCAAATCCTGAAATAATAATCGTGTCAGCTGTAGATTTGCTTTGGTCTATCCCCTGTATCAGGTGTGGAAGTTCTCATTTATTTCCAGTTTGCAGAATGTCTCTGTTGGGAAAGGATGTTGGATTTTGTCAAATGCTTTTGAGTTGATCATACGGCTTTTCTCTCTTAGTCTGTAAAAATGGCAAATCATATTGATTTTGAATGTTAAACCAATTCCTGGGATAAAGCCCACTTGCTCGTGATGTAGTTTTAAAATCCTTTGAATGTACATATTCTATATATATATATATATTATATTGTTTTTCTACACTGTTGGGTTTGTTAAACTTCTGTTTAGACTTCTTGTGTCCCATGTTCATGAAAACTATTGGTTTGTACTTTTATTTTCTTATAATGTCTTTGTTTTTGATGTCAGCATAGCTTGCCTCATAGGAAAAATTGCAATAAAATTTCTTTCTCTCCAAAAAAAAAAAAAAAAGAAATATTATTAAAAAAAAAAAAAAAGAAAGAAAGAAATGCAAAGAGATTCATTCGAAACACTGGCCCACTACACTGCAGTGAGCTTGGGGGGTGGACTGTTCACCTGCAGTCAAGCCTGGGGTGACCGGAGCGTTGGCCCAGGGCTTGACCACAAGCTCGTGGGCGACCTGCAGTCAAGGGCCTGCTAAGCGGGGACCCAGATTTCTGACCCACAGACACTGTGACGTAATAGATGTTTGTCATTGTGAACTGCCAAATCGCAAGGTAACTGGGGGGGCAGCAATGCACCCATGCACTCTTCTTCACAACCGCCAAGACTCCCTGCAGAGCACTGGCTGCCATTAGCTCAATTTTACCGCTACAATGTCAAACAATTCAGACATTCCCACAGATACCATGTTATTTTATTGTATTGCTTCCTGCTTTTGTACATGTGTTTCTTCTTGGTCTTTTTTTTTTTTTTTTTTTTTTTTGAGACAGAGTCTCACTGTGTCGCCCAGGCTAGAGTGAGTGCCGTGGCGTCAGCCTCGCTCACAGCAACCTCAGACTCCTGGGCTCAAGCAATCCTCCTGCCTCAGCCTCCTCCCGAGTAGCTGGGACTACAGGCATGCGCCACCACGCCCGGCTCATTTTTTCTATATATATTAGTTGGCCAATTAATTTATTTGTATTTATAGTAGAGGCGGGGTCTCATTACTAGGTCTCTGCTAGGGTTACAGGCGTGAGCCACGGCGCCCAGCCCATCGTGTAGTCTTAAGTGAGGCTTCATTCTGTGATAACAACGCTCATTTTTGGTATATAATTCCCTGAATTTCTCCCACCATCCCTGTAACTTGGTGCATAGATGCTAAAGGGACAATCTAAGACTCGCACAGAAAGATTCAGCAAAAGTATTTGTAGAACTATGACTTAAAGATCCCCATCTTTATTATTTTTTTTATTTCAGCATATTATGGGGTTATCAATGTCAAGGTCACGTATATTGTCCTTGCCCCCCTCCCCCCTCGAGTCTGAGCCTCAAGCGTGCCCATCCCCCAGACGGTGCACGTCTCACTCGTCGTGTCTGTCTACACCCGTCCCCTCCTCCCCTCCCACCTGCCCGACACCCGACAGATGTCACTCCTGTGTGTCCACTTAGGTGCTGATCCGTCAACACCAGTTTGCTGGTGAGCGCACGTGGTGCTTGTGTTTCCATTCTCGGGACGCTTCCCTTAGTAGGATGGGCTCCAGCTCCAGCCAGGAAAACACAAGAGGTGCTGGGTCACCGTGTTTCTCAGAGCTGAGTAGTGCTCCGTGGTGCACACAGACCACGTTTTATTAATCCACTCGTGCATGGTTGGGCACCTGGGTTGTTTCCATATCTTTGCAGTTGTGAATTATGCTGCTATAAACATTCGAGTGCAGGTGTCTTTTTTTTTTTTGTAGAGTATGTTTTGTTGTTTTGGGTAGACGCCCAGTCGTGGGATTGCTGGATAAAATGGTAGACCTACTGAAACTTGTTGCTAGACAACAACAAAAAATAAGAGGAAGAAAAGTTTGAAACGTCATAAACAAATTTTATTCTTTAGATAAATTTTTATTTATATATACACACAGTTTTCCATTCGTATGCATATATCCATACAAACCTCACGCAAATAACTTTATCCTAGCTCATGGTTAGCTTTTGACCTCCATTAAGACATGAAACACATTTGGTGTCGGTGACTGACTATAAATATTAAACAATATTGAGTTGAATCTTAAGTCCATAATGTATAGTGTTTTAAGCTACTTTTTTCATAAACCACTTTCTTGCTTACTCTAACTATGGATCTTGCAAAGAGAGTACAGCTCAGCTGCTCAGGGCTATTTGAGAGTGAGCAGAACTGAAATCTATAAAATATGACTTAATTTGCCACGTGTCAGAAGCCGTAAAAAGCAAATGTATCTAAAAGTGTTTCGTGCCTGCATGTCTTAGGCAGGCGGTCTTTTTCATCATTTATAGGAAATGTGATTGTTGCCAGATTGTAAATATGGGCCCGGGCTGTCCCTCAGGAGTCTCAGTTTAATGTGTTTGCAACTCTTTGTAGATGTGAGTAGTGTTTTGCACAAAGATAATGTCTTTAAATTTTGCTGTAAACTAAAGATTAGATCATTCCACTTATCTCTTAAGCATATATTATGACATTACTTACATGATTCATTTTGGAAGGATTGAATATTCATGATTTGCTGTTAGAAAAAGAAAAGCAGGCCGGGCGCGGTGGCTCACGCCTGTCATCCCAGCACTCTGGGAGGCCGAGGCGGGAGGATCGCTCAAGGTCAGGAGTTCAAAACCAGCCTGAGCAAGAGTGAGACCCCGTCTCTACTAAAAATAGAAAGAAATCAATTAACCAACTAAAAATATATATACAAAAAAAAATCAGCCGGACATGATGGCACATGCCTGTAGTCCCAGCTACTCGGGGGGAGGCTGAGGCAGGAGGATTGCTTGAGCCCGGGAGTTGGAGGTTGCTGTGAGCGAGGCTGACGCCACGGCACTCAGTCTAGCCCGGGCAACAGAGTGAGACTCTGTCTCAAAAAAAAAAAAAAAAAAAAAGAAAAAAAAAAAGAAATGAAGCATGCCAAGTTTCTGGCATAGTCTCTTGATGTAGTAAGGTATTAACAAGTGGTAGCCTTAAAAAATGTTATTAGATACTCTCTATAGAATGGGTACACAGAACAGGCCTTAATGACAATCTCTTGAAAGAATGAGTGATTTGGGAAGTAAGCGTGCTTAGGTTGTGAAAATATTGAATTTGGGAATACGTATTACCCCAAGGGGAGTACCATTCTGCATATGTTTTCATGAGAACGACACCATGGCTTTTTTTTTTTCCCCGAGTAAACAAATCTGTTCGGTGGTTAGCGTGCTCCCTCCTGTTTTGTTGTTGATCAGGTTCAGAGGTTGGCGCGACTCTGGTTGACCTGACTCCATTCGGGAGTAGGAACGAGCCGGCTCCTCGCCGGGCAGGTCGCCTCTGGGCAACAGTGCTACCTACAGTGAACAATCCTCTTGTGTGGGAACAAACAGCAGTTTGTGTAGACCTCTATCCGAGCGGACAGGGGGAACAGCAAGAGATAGTGGGTAATCTCATTTATAATGCATTTGCCAGCCGGCCTGTGAAGAGTAGACCGATCGGGCCCACTCAGACCTTGTGTGCACAGAACCGACCATCAGAACAACAGACGAGAAACTGGGGGGAAATGCTCCCCAAAACACGATCATCTAGACGAGATTAACCGATCGTGATACGAAGGCCTGGCCTTTCTATCCAGGGCTTTAAAGAAACCAGAATGAGTTCGAGCGAAGTTGGGCTGTGAGCCCGAGGAGAATTAGGGCAGGAGGCCTAAAGGAAATTTAATGTTCTCCGTTCTCCTTTCTGCTTTCCATTTCATTTGGTTTTGGAAGAAACCTCTTATTTTTATGAGCCATTTTTTCCAGCTTATCTGAAGCAGGTGGACGATGGTTTTAAGTCCGCTGAGATGTGGAAGCAGACAAGGATGAAGGGATTAAGAGACAGGGCCCCACTGGTAAACGTCAGAGTAGCTGTGGAAATTGCGGATAGAATTTTATTATCTGTAACGAGAAGGGAATTTATAACTTCTGCCTGGCTGAGCTGGATATTGGCTTGTTTGTCTTTTTATTCAACAGTTTAATTTGCTCCGCACTATGATAATAGCATTATAATAATCTCAAGAAAGGGCTCAAATAGTTTGATTTACTGGACAATATTTCCACTGAAGGAAGTTCTGTATATTCATAAATGTATCCAAATATAAAGGGGACTTATATCAGTTTACTCTTAGCCCAATCTTATTTTTTAATGACATGAATATAGATGGGAATAAATATTTATCCTGGGGTGGGGGTGGGGGTAACTAATTACTGCATCTGATAAAAATGAAAATGTATTTGCCCCAAACAATGTTTAAAAATCATTTATTATGGCTAAAATGGTCTTTAGGCTTTTACTGATAAGCAAAGTATCAGAAAATCTCAGGCATGGAAGGAACTTCTAAATTTAACATACACATTTAGAATATTACTAAGATGTTTACAGATAAACTTCTGTGTCTCTTCAGTTCGGTAAATGTAAATACTGTAGCTTGGTAATGAATTTATTTTTTACTAAATTTATTAAAATTTTATCATTAGCAAAAAAGGCATAACAGTGATATAGCAAAGCCAAACACTAAAATCTATTTTGGCCATAGAGATAAATTGTGGCAGAAATATCTGCAACAATTATTGAAATTTATGAACAAAGCATAATAATAATAATGCAAAAAAATATAATTCCCTTTCAGCCTCGGGGACTGGGGTTGCCATTTTTTAATGTATAGTTAATATGTAAAGGGTACAGTCTGACATATTGGGGGTGTTACTATTAAGTATAAAACAAAAATTTTGAATGGGAAAAAAAGAATTCTGAACAGAATACTGGGTTCTAGCTAAGTTTGTTACTTAACAATCCATTTTATTCTGAACAAACCATTTTCATGTCTAGACCATTTATGAGCTGGAATTGTTTTATCTGTAAGTAGTAGTGTTGTACGGATTAACTGGATCTTGCATAAGCTTCAAATCGAAATCCTTAGAAAATTATAAAATGCAAGTATTACTAATGTCTCTGATAAAAGAGTGTATTCTTCTTCTCAAATCAGCAAATTTCATCTGAGCCTCAGAACATATTTCCAGATTGTATAATTACAGAAAATACAGACTCATTTGGTGTTCTGACTATCTAGTGCTTTGTAAAAACACAACAATCATGGGAGGCCAAGGCAGGCAGATTGCTCAAGGTCAGGAGTTCCAAACCAGCCTGAGCAAGAGCGAGACCCCCGTCTCTACTATAAATAGAAAGAAATTAATTGGCCAACTAAAAAAATATATAGAAAACATTAGCCGGGCGTGGTGGTGCATACCTGTAGTCCCAGCTACTTGGGAGGAGGCTGAGGCAGGAGGATCACTTGAGCCCAGGAGTCTGAGGTTGCTGTGAGTGATGCTGACGCCACGGCACTCACTCTAGCCTGGGCAACAAAGTGAGACTCTGTCTCAAAAAAAAAAGAACACAACAATCATCACAACTAATAAATTTTGAGGTTCTCAGTATACCTGACTTCCCTAAACACATCTTGCAGAAGCGTGTGGCAAAGAGGACTAGGTAAATACTTGCTCAAAAAAAAAAAGAAACATTCTTGGATGCAAACTTTACTGGGGAACGTGGAACTAGAAAACCTCCAAAAAAATTAATGAGCCGATAAATAGCAGCCCTGTGTCTCGAACCCAAGTAGCCTGAAGATGGGCCCATGGTGTGTTTCCATCTGGGATGCTGTGACGCCATCGTATCCACGGGCAACTTCCCGGGCCTCCATCCAGCTCTGTTCTCCTAAAGCAGTCTCCATGCCTGCATTGCCAAGACAACAGCTCTCGAGGGTCTGTGATTTCCCTACTAATCAATTCCTTTGACAAGGAGCAGTCACTTACAAAAAAAAAAAAAGAAGAAGAAGAAGAAGGATGCCGAGAGTGCTGGCATTTAGCCACACACACCGCGGCAAACCCTCGCTGTTCTGCAGGTGTATTCTGGGCGCTTTCTAGTCTGCACCTTGGGATGTCAGTGGCTCGAGACACCTGTTCCTCTGGTGGTCAGCAGCCAGCAGGTGCACGTTTATCACGTGGGCGGCATGATAGAGATTTATCACACGGAATGGCATTGCCGGCGTTTAGCAGGCTACTGCTCGTTTGGATTCTTAAAATACAACAGATCTTTCCCAAACAATGACGAGGACTATGGTGTTCTTTCTCTCTCTTCTTCTTCCATGTCTCCCGGGTGCCCTCTTTGTTAGAACGCTCTCCAGATCCTCCTCCCTCCCAGGTCCCCCCCAGTCCTGGACTTCGACTCCAAATAGGTACGTGCCAACCCGTGGTGGCTTTGCTTCTCCCTGTGTGTGGCTCAGCAGATGCATCGTCTACCCTGAGACAGATTTTTTTTTACCTCCTTAACACCATTTCTGATTCGGACGGAAAGGGGAGAGACCCTCAGTTTCAGTGAGCTTAACCCGGCGTGTAGGGAAGATGACATCTCTCTCCTAAAACACGACTTCGAAACAGGAAGAACTTGGAGAGAGGAGGTTTGAAGTGGAGAAGAGATAGACAAACACAAGGCGTTTGAGCTGTTGCCATTTTTAGCTGTTACGAGTAATGCTGCTACCGTGTTTCCCAGAAAATAAGACCGATCCGTAAAACAAGCCCCAGCAGGATGTCTGAGCACGTGCACAATAGAAGCCCTACCCTGAAAATCAGCCCTAGTGGTGGGCGTGGCTATGAAAAATCAGTCCTAGTGGTGGGCGTGGCTATGAAAATCAGCCCTGGTGATGGGCGTGGCCATGAAAATCAGCCCTGGTGATGGGCGTGGCTATGAAAATCAGCCCTGGTGATGGGCGTGGCTATGGAAATCAGCCCTAGTGGTGGGCGTGGCTATGAAAAATCAGTCCTAGTGGTGGGCGTGGCTATGAAAATCAGCCCTGGTGATGGGCGTGGCTATGGAAATCAGCCCTAGTGATGGGCGTGGCTATGAAAAATCAGTCCTAGTGGTGGGCGTGGCTATGAAAATCAGCCCCGGTGATGGGCGTGGCTATGAAAATTAGCCCTGGTGATGGGCGTGGCTGTGGAAATCAGCCCTAGTGATGGGCATGGCTATGAAAATCAGCCCTAGTGACGGGCGTGGCTGCGCAGCGCATCTGCACAACCCATGCGTGTCGTCGCGGAGCGGGAAAGAACACGAGCAGCCCTTCTCATCCGCCCCGTGAGAGCTCTAGTGCTCGACAGGAGAGATCGGGGCCGGTGGCTCTAAAGGAAACAGAGTCGCAAGACATCCAGGATGGGATTCGGGGTCTGGAGAGTGAGGATGATGTTCCAGAAGAAGACGACTTCACTCTGTTTGAATCAATGTGGATGGTTGTACCGTACTTAAGAGAAAATAACACATCCCCTGAAAATAAGCCCTAGGGTGTCTTCTTGAGGAAAAATAAACAGAAGACCCTGGTCTTATTTTCGGGGAAACACGGTATGAGCCTTCTTTTATGGTGGACTTGCTTATGCAGTACTGTAGGAAATACAACCAGCAGTAGAAATGCTGGGCCGTAAGTTGCTGTTAGCTTCTCATTTAGTAAAAAAAAAAAAAAAGAATAATTCTTCACAAATTATATGCCCATTAGAAATGTGTGATACTTTCAGTTGCTCAATCACCTCTGCAAAGCGTGGGATCGCCGGTCTCTTTTTGAGTCATTTCTGGTGCCAGTTTGTAGAGGTGCCACGTCCTGGTGTTATACGGTGCCTTCCTCTGATTTCCAAAGGGCTTGAAAATTCATTTATTTATTTATTTTTTGCGTGTGTCTGCAGGCCATTTGGATAGCTCTTCTGCGAAGTGCGTTTAAGGGATCGCCCGGATTTTTTACTGGATTGTCTGTTTGCCCGGCGATCTGCAGCGCCCCTTACACGGTGTGTGAACGGTATCTTTAATGAACAGATTGCTCCTCCCGGTGTGAACGTCCTTCAAGTCGTCGGTGTTTTCCTCTTGCGAGAATGTGGCTCCATACGGTCATAGGTCTCTTGTCCCGGCCCGCAGGACCTTCTGTTACTCGTGGGGGCGAGGGGGACCGTGCCTGAAAGAGATGAGCGAGAGAAAGGAACGAGACCAAGCAAATGGTTGTCAAGGTCTGCTTTACTTAGATTTTTAGTGGGTTTTATAGGCATACAAAAACAAGGAAGTCAAAACAAAAAATAGAGTGGTGACGATGAGGCTTGGGTCTGGGTTGATTAGCCCTAATCAGTGTCTTATCAGTATCCTGTTTTTGACTGATTACTCATCTCCAACCGGAACATTTGCAGTCAACACATCCTGGAGCATCCCGTGGTCAGCATGTCATGGACTGCGTTCTTCTCGGAGCTATAGCTGGAATTTTCCAGGGCGAAGTCCGTGCGTAGGACAAGTCATAGGGGAGTTGAGGGTCTTTGAGGGTCCTTGCCTCTAACAGTCTCTTGGTGGTGAGGACGAACGATTGGAGGCATGTGTCATTAGTGGTTTTGCTGTGGTGTGGACATCACAGTGTGCTTACAGAAACCTACAGGCAGAGCCTACCACACACTTAGGCTGTAGGTATACAGCCTGTTGCTCCTAGGCAAAAAAAAAACAAAAAACAACTGCACAGCTTTGTTACTGTACTAAACACTCTGGGCAACTGTAGCACATTGATAGGTATTTGTGTATCTAAACGTATCCAAATGTAGAAAAGCTACAGTAAAAATACAGTATGATGATCTTATAGAACCACTTTCATCTGTTCAGTCCTTATGGACCAAAATACGGTTACGGGGCATGTGATGGTATAGTAAATACATAAATCAGTAACACGGTCGTTTGTCAGCGTTATCGAGTATTACGTGCCATACCCAACTCTGTATGTGCTATTCTTGTTTTTTTTTTTTTTTATTTCAGCATATTGTGGGGGTGCAAATGTCAAGGTTACTTACATTGCCCTTGACCTCCTGCCCCCTCGAGTCAGAGCCTCAAGCGTGCCCATCCCCCAGACGGTGCACGTCTCACTCGTCGTGTCTGTCTACACCCGTCCCCTCCTCCCCTCCCACCTGCCCGACACCCGATAGATGTCACTCCTGTGTGTCCACTTAGGTGCTGATCCGTCAACACCAGTTTGCTGGTGAGCGCACGTGGTGCTTGTGTTTCCATTCTTGGGACGCTTCCCTTAGTAGGATGGGCTCCAGCTCCAGCCAGGAAAACACGAGAAGTGCTGGGTCACCGCTGTTTCTCAGAGCTGAGTAGTGCTTCATGGTGTGCACAGACCACATTTTATTAATCCACTCGTGCATGGATGGGCACTTGGGTTGTTTCCACAGCTTTGCAACTGTGAACTGTGCTGCTATAAACATCCGAGTGCAGGTGTCTTTTTTCATAGAGTGACTTTTGTTCTTTTGGGTAGATGCCCAGTCGTGGGATTGCCGGATCAAATGGTAGATCCACTTGCATCACTGTAATAGAGTGCTATTCTCCATAGGACTGGCAGCGTAGTAGGTTTGTTTACACTCGCAATGCCACAAACGTGAGTGATGTGCTGTGCTGTGACATTAATACAGCTACGGTGGCACTAGGTGATGGAAATTTTTGAGCTGCATTAAAATCTCACGGGGCCGCCGTAAGATACGCTGTCCATGGTTGGCTGCAGCGTTGGTACCTGGTGTACAGTTGGGTAGGAGAGTTGCATAGTAGAGTTCCGAGTACGATTTTGACTTCCTCTTCCCTGAAGATCTTGAGGGCAAGCCATGGATGGTGATGAGAATAATCATGGTTCTGGCTTCCTTGTTTATTTAGTTAATTTTTTTTTTTGCATTGTTTACGTCCTCATCTTCTATAACCCCTTCCTGGCACTCCGCATACTTGACCACAAACCAGTTGGTATTGCCTTTGGCCTCTCTGATGTGGCTACCATTTACCCGATTTTCTTGCTATTTCTCAGGCTCTTTTTGCCGGGTTCTAAGATATAATGACTCGAAATGGCGAAATTCATAGAGCTCTCTCCCTATTTAATTTCTTCTTCTTTTTTTTTCCCCCCTCACTGTCATTCCGTATCAGGCGTTCTTATCCATATCCATGGATTTACCTATCATTTCTGTGCTGATGACTTACGTGTTGATACCTTCAAATCCAACAGCTTTTTTTTTTTTTTTTAAATCATGATTCATAGACCCAGCTGGCTAAGTAATATCTCTACCTGGATGTCTAACAGGCAGCTGAAACCGAACATATCCGAAAAATGAATTCAAAAACTTTCTACAACTCTCCAGACTTCTCTAGTCTGGTAAATCATGCCACCAAATACCCTCTAGTCCAAGTTGTAGGGGATTATAATCCTTTATGACCACCTTGTTGTTGTTTTTTTTTTTTTAAATTATCGCTTATTTATCGAGTCGTCTAATTCTACCTTTCTGCCTCTTCAGTACAGCCGTGCACAGGATCACGACATTTCGGTCAACAGCGAACGTCGCACACAACAGTGGTCTCACGAAATTATAATGCCATGTTTTCACTGCGCCTTTTGTATGTTCATTTATGTTGAGGTACACAGATATGAATACTTACCTCTGTGTTAACAACTGGCTACAACATTCAATACAGTAACCGACTGCGCAGGCTCGTAGCCTGAGAGCAACAGGCTACACCCTCAGTTTATGTATGTGAGCCCTGTGATGTTTGCACAAGGACGAAACGACGAAACGATGCATGGCATATTTCCCAGAACCCAACCCCATCCGTAAGCGACTCACGGCTGTATTCGTCTTGTTTAAGCATCCCTCAGACCGTAGATAAACGGCACCAATAACCCGCTGATCAACCCTCTTACTTTTACTCCCTAGCTCCAATCCTTTCTTCATATTGAAGAGTCGTCTATTTAGAATGGAAATGTTAACTTGTCATTCCCTTACTTAAAACCCTCCAGTGATCTCCCATTAGGATAATAATAATTAAAAAAAAAATCCCTGAGCCCCTAAAGTGACTTAAATAATCAAATATGGCTCAGTCCTTCCAGACTTCTCCAGCTGTGTTTCTTGTCACTCTCCTAAATGCACATCTATCTTCTGTGCTAGATTGTAAATGTCGTAAGAACATAATGTTTTGGAGTACTTAGTATTGCCAAGTTTATTATGTTAATGTATTGAATTTATATAATGTGTCATGGTATCCTTTTCCACTTTCCCATTTACATTTGCAATATCACTTTTTTTTTTTAATTTTTAGTTTTAGATGTGCATCTCCACTGTTGCCAGGAATTTACTCGAATTCATTTTAAGTCCAGCCTTTATTCACTGTGTCTCCAAGGAGATCCCTTCTCATCAGTATTCTCTCTAAAATTTCTGCCATTACTGTGTTTCCCCTAAAATAAGGCAGGGTCTTCTATTTATTTTTCTTCAAGAAGACACCCTAGGACTCATTTTCAGGGGATGTGTTATTTTTTCTAAGGATGGTACAACCATCTGCATTGATTCCAATACAGTGAAGTCGTCTTCTTCTGGAACATCATCCTCACTCTCCAGACCCCGAATCCCATCCTGAATGTCTTGCGACTCTGTTTCCTTTAGAGCCACCGGCCCCGATCTCTCCTGTCGAGCACTAGAGCTCTCACGGGGCAGATGAGAAGGGCTGCCCGTGTTCTTTCCCGCTCCGCGACGACACGCATGGGTTGTGCAGATGCGCTGAGCGGCCACGCCCATCACTAGGGCTGATTTTCATAGCCACGCCCATCACTAGGGCTGATTTTCATAGCCACGCCCACCACTAGGGCTGATTTTCATAGCCACACCCACCACTAGGGCTGATTTTCATAGCCACGCCCACCACTGGGGCTGATTTTCATAGCCACGCCCACCACTGGGGCTGATTTACATAGCCACGCCCACCACTAGGGCTGATGTTCATGGCCACGCCCATCACTAGGGCTGATGTTCATAGCCACGCCCACCACTATGGCTGTTTTTCATAGCCACGCCCACCACTGGTGCTGATTTTCATAGCCACGCCCACCACTGGGGCTGATTTTCATAGCCACGCCCTTCACTAGGGCTGATTTTTATAGCCACGCCCATCACTAGGGCTGATTTTCGGGGTTGGGCCTCTATTGAGCACATGCTCAGACATCCTGCTGGGGCTTATTTTATGGGAGTTGTTATTTTCGGGGAAACACGGTAATAGTAGCTTGTATCTGTTTATTATTTTCAGTATAAATTTGTAATGCCTGGAAATAAATCTCGGTGGCTCTCAGTTCTAACCTGTAGTCTCTTGGTTCTACCTTCAGAGCCGTCCTTCCTTTTTGTAAAAAGCAGCACACTCTGCATCTGAGTAGTTTATCAGCCTGTTTCCTGCCCCCCTCCGCCCCCCCCAAAAAAACAGTTTGGGCATCTAATAATTTCTTCTTACTTGCTCGTTGACCCTTTCGAGTCAAGCTGATAGAATTTTCTCCAGGACTTTCTGTAAGCTTTGGCACTCAGTGTCTTCAGGCAAAAGTCATATCCACAAATCTTTTTTTTTTTTTTTAATAACCCCTTCTTTATTTTTGGTTCCTATTCCTAAAGGCCCCTCTGGTCTGATTGAGAAGCTCTTTGGGGCAACTCTTAATCTCCTGCCATAGCCCAAATACTCGGGCAGCTAGCAGCAGCAGCTGCAAGAACCCAGGCAGTAGCTTCTGCACTTCGCTTGAAAACGTCCTCCACTATTATATATGCGAGTTTACCGATTACAAGCTCTGTTTTCCACGTAACTGCAGGGGGCAATTTTGCTGAGCATTCTGCCATGACAGAATAGAGGTACCTCTTTCTATTTTTGTTTTTTTGAGACAGAGTCTCGCTTTGTTGCCCAGGCTAGAGTGTGTACTGTGGCGTCAGCCTAGCTCACAGCAACCTCCAACTCCTGGGCTCAAGCGATCCTCCTGCCTCAGCCTCCCGAGTAGCTGGGACTACAGGCATGCGCCACCATGCCTGGATAATTTTTTCTATATATTTTTAGTTGGCCAATTAATTTATTTCTATTTATAGTAGAGAGACGGGGGTCTCGCTCTTGCTCAGGCTGGTCTCGAACTCCTGATATTGAGTGATCCTCCCGCCTCTGCCTCCCAGAGTGCTAGGATGACAGGCATGAGCCACCGCACCTGGCCTAGAGCACATTTCTTAATCTGTTAAAACCAGCACAGATGTGAACACTTTCTGGAAGCATCAGACACAGGCCAAATGTATTTACCCCACACCAATGCAGAGATAAATCCACATTTGTGCAGAAATATAGACACATGGTGCATAATCATATTACATATATAACCATTCATTATAATACTGAATGGGACAATTACCGTGTTTCCCCGAAAATAAGCCCTCCCCATAAAATTGGCCCCAGCAGGATGTCTAAGCACCTGCGCAATAGAAGCCCTACCCCGAAAATCAGCCCTGGTGATGGGCGTGGCTATGAAAATCAGCCCCAGTGACGGGCGTGGCTATGAAAATCAGCCCTGGTGATGGGCGTGGCTATGAAAATCAGCTCTAGTGGTGGGCGTGGCCATGAAAATTAGTCCTAGTGATGGGCGTGGCTATGAAAATCAGCCCCAGTGATGGGCATGGCTATGAAAATCAGCCCCAGTGATGGGCGTGGCTATGAAAAATCAGCCCTAGTGATAGGCATGGCTATGAAAATCAGCCCTAGTGATGGGCGTGGCTATGAAAATCAGCCCTAGTGATGGGTGTGGCCATGAAAACCAGCCCTAGTGATGGACGTGGCTATGAAAATCAGCCCTGGTGGTGGGCGTGGCTACGAAAATCAGCCCTAGTGACGGGCGTGGCTATGAAAATCAGCCCTGGTGATGGGCGTGGCTATGAAAATCAGCCCTAGTGATGGGCGTGGCTGCCCAGCGCATCTGCACAACCCATACCTGTCGTCGCGGAGCGGGAAAGAACACGAGCAGCCCTTCTCATCCGCCCCGTGAGAGCTCTAGTGCTCCACAGGAGAGATCGGGGCCGGTGGCTCTAAAGGAAACAGAGTCGCAAGACATTCAGGATGGGATTCGGGGTCTGGAGAGTGAGGATGATGTTCCAGAAGAAGACGACCTCACTGTATTTGAATCAATGCAGATGGTTATACCGTACTTAAAAAAAAAAAAAAAAAAAAAGAATAACACATCCCCTGAAAATAAGCCCTAGGGTGTCTTCTTGAGGAAAAATAAAGAGAAGACCCTGTTTTATTTTGGGGGAAACACGGTAGCTGTTACTGAACACGGCTCCCTCAAGTTTCCTTAGGATGTTCTCATTTTGGAGGACACACAGTAATATCCCCAATCTTGATCTAGCTATTCTGTTTCTAAATATTTATGGACATGGATATTCAACACGGTCACAGTTGTAAAATAAAAAAATTGGAATAAATTAAATATCCAAAGAAATAACTCATTAGAAATACTATTTACATTTGGTGTCTATGTCCATATAAAACTGTTTTCAAAGACGAATAGGGCTATGCTTATTGCAAAACTAAGATTCAAGCCTATATAAATCTATCAGTATAACCTATATACAAAGCTGTATAAATATGCTTCCAACTAAATGTTTGTCTGACATAGAGATGTATTTATTTATGATGTGTAAAAGAAGGCAAGGCAGTATTCTAACAATTGCAATATCTCAGTACAGCAGAATTACCAACTGAAAGATTCTTTTCTTTATCTTTTTCTTATATTCAGATTTTCTTCAATTAGCATGCATTGCCTTAGCAATCATAAACAATTATAATTTTAAGTTTGATAATGAAATAATGAATATTTAATTGTATGTATTTATTCATTGCATTTACTCATTTACTTAACAAGACCTCTTCCCTCTATAATGCATCATATTTATTTTCTGCTGGGTGGATGATGTTTAGTTGGTGTACTTTTAGATCTTATAGTTAATCTGTTTTGGCAGTGACCCGAGGCCTTCAGATTCTAACCAAGTATTCTTTGCCCTAGACTACACTGCAAAACAAGAAATAATTTAAAATTAACTAAAGGGAGCCACCAGAACACTAAAAGTGAAAAAACAAAAATAAAACAAACAAACAAAAAAATCAGTCCAAATATGTCTGTACAAAGCGTTCAAATCCTGGGCTTGTGAGAATTTTGGAGAGCATTTCTGAAAAACTTGTTGCCGTCCAAATAAAGCATGTTTGTCTTGGATGCGAATTTATAAACAAGATGGCTGTAGAAGGTGAGAAAGGCATGCATGGGTCTTTGTTTGCTTCAATATTATTTTTGACACATTGAAATATTCCCGTAAGTGATTCGAATTGCAGTTGAGGAACCAAACCGAGTCAACAGAATAAATATGACAATTTGAGGCCATCTGAGGATACCGGCATTTTTTTTTTTTTTTTTTTTTTGCAGAAGAAGTTGTCTTGGGAAGCAGATGGCTTAGGTTGTGGCTTAGGTTGCATCTCTTTTTCCCCAGCTGGATGTAGACTTTTGCCCACTGGGTTCAGAGCGCTCTTGCCAACTCTAACACCATGGCAATAAGTGAAAGGCAGGGTGGGTGAAATACTTCCAGGTGGCAGAGGCTTTTAAAACTGTTTGGGATGCAAAGAAACACTCATACAGGTGACCAAGGGAGGGGACACACAACCGTGCCGTGTTCATGTGGAAAGGTTCGCAATTATTTTAGAAGCCGTCACCGGAATCTGATCAACCTGTGCTACCGTTTTCTCTGCACCGTCATGCCAGGGCACTTGCCTAGCCTCTCTGGCCCCTACTTGAACGCTTTTAGCACCGGGGAATCCTCAGTCTCTTGCAGATTCTCAACTTGGGGCCGTAAACTCCATAGGACTACCTAAATGAGCTTCAGCAATCAGACGACACCCTGAAATCACGTGCCAATTTTTGGATATTTAGGTTACAGTCCATCTCTTCTTAATCGGTTTCTCGGAAGGGTCTGTTGACTTCAAGAGAATTAAGAATTACTGCAGAGGCCGGGCGCGGCGGCTCACGCCTGTCATCCCAGCACTCTGGGAAGCCGAGGCGGGAGGATCGCTCGAGGTGAGGAGTTCGAGACCAGCCTGAGCAAGAGCGAGACCCCCCCCATCTCTACTATAAATAGAAAGAAATTAATTGGCCAACTAAAAATACATATAGAAAAAATGAGCCGGGCATGATGGCGCATGCCTGTAGTCTCAGCTACTCGGGAGAGAGGCTGAGGCAGGAGGATCGCTTGAGCCCAGGAGTCTGAGGTTGCTGTGAGCGAGGCTGACGCCACAGCACTCACTCTAGCCTGGGCAACAAAGCGAGACTCTGTCTCAAAAAAAAAAAAAAGAAAAGAAAAGAAAAGAAAAAGAATTACTGCAGAGATGGCCGATTCCGTTTTCAAACAGCTTGCATAATTGAAAAATCAGATGCAAAATGGTATCATAATAACCATTTTCCACCTCTCTATATCAAAAAATTCTCTGGGACCACATAGAATAAGTTAATGGAACAAACTATATCCTCCTGAAATCTCCACTCTCTAAACACTCTTATTTTTTTAAGCGTTTCCATTCTGATGACTGGTTGCCCCAATCTCGTCTATTCTCTTTTATACCCACTCCAGTTTGACCATTCATTGGTTCTCGAGAGACGGGGTCGTGCAGATTGCGATTTTCGCGTCTGACCTGAGCCACACCCGCCAGAGAGTGTTAATTCTTCTCCTGTTTTGTACCCCGATTTTATAGCAACAGAGAAATTTCCACTCTTTGGAGGGAGCCATGATAAAAGTTTGTCCTCTTTGGAAAAATCAAACAATTTTTTTTTTTTTTGGTACCTGTGCAGATATTTACTCCAGTTCAACGAAGCGTACTGAGATTTTTTTTGCATCTTTCATTCCTACCCAACCTCCCACCCTCTGGAAACTGAATCTGCCCTTTCTCTTGCTAGAACGATTGATTTTTTTGAGGCATGCTCTGTTGAACCATTGATGGGCTTATGTTTGACTTTTCAATTCAGGCCAGGCTAAGTCCCCTGTTTATACGCCAGTGCTCATCTTACCAACCCTCCCAAATTTCTCACCCCGGCATACAGAGAAACACAAGTCATAGAAGATGCAAAAACACTGGGCGTTCGAGTCTTAGTTTATCGCTTGATTACTTGGTGGGATCTCCAGACAGCTCCGTCATGATTTTGCAGGAAGAGGAGGAGGCATGACCTAGAAAGGCACATTTATCAAACACGCAGTTGGCACCTTGCCCGCGTGCCCCGATTTCAATAAACTCGCTCCACAAACGGCAGTTTATGAAACAATTGGGAAACTTTAGGTGTGATCGTTCCGCTTTGGATGCTTGTTCAGGGCCCTTAACTTTTAGAGACATGCACCGAACTATGCACAGATCATGATATAATATGATATTTATGATTTCCTTCACTATAATTCAGTGGAAGTGTGGCTATGTGGAAAAACGAGACAACATTTGCCATGCTGATGATCTTTGCAGTGAGTTGATGGGCAGAGGGAATTCATTACACCGTTATACCCACGTTTGTGCTTTAGAACATTTTCTGTGATAAAAAAAAAGTCAAAATTTTAGGAAGAGAAAACTTTCTTATAGCTATTGGAGTTGAACAAAATCAGCTCATACTTCAATAATAATAATAATAATAATAAAAATAAAAGGCATATCTGTGGAATTATTTTATTATCCCTAAGTCTCGGGTATTTTTCCTCGGAGACATGAAAAGTCAAAACAACAGTCCTAGCTTCCAAAGTTTCGATCTCTTTGGAGGGATTTGGGATCTTTCTTTTATTTATTTATTTTTTTAACTCTCTTTCTTTCAACTTGTGCTTTGGAGACTGATGCAAGACTTCCTAGCTGAAGTGCAGGGGCAATTTAGAAACCGCCCGTGGGAACTGCGGTTTTTTCATGCCGGTTTGGAGAGGTGCGAGTTCTGTCCTCTGCCTGTGTCGGCACTCAGGGCATCTTGTGCGAATTAGATAAAAAATGTCCCTGCTCACGGTGGAGGAACGGTTTGGTTTGGGTCTGGGCTGTACGCTTTGTTGATCCCTCAGCCCAGAGCTGCTTGCTGTCCGATGAACAAATTAAGTTTATTTGATCAGTCCGAGATTATAGAATCTCCTATTTTCCAGACTCTACTGCCCATTGAAATGAATTTTTTTTTTTTTTTTTTTGTCATAGAAAATCGCTGACTTACCACCCGCGCCGCTTCTTCCCCGGGGAACTGCTGGGACAAACCGTTTTAAGCTCTCAATGGGAATAGAGGATTCCTCTCTCTATGTCACGTGCAGCCTGCCCCTTTCCATAAATCGGCGCGCTGGGGCACAGCCCTTTCGTCTGCAGATTCCTAAAGGGGCAGAGAACAGCCCACGCCCTTTGTAAACTTTTTACTTTGAAGATAGCTGTAGAGTCACATGCAGTTATAAGAAATAACACCGTTTACACAGTTTTCCCCAGTGCTAACATCTATATAACTGACATATATAATGTGTGTAACTAGATAGCCAACATCTATGTAACCATGTAACTAGCATATGTAACTAGATAGCCAACATCTATATAACCATGTAACTAACATGTGTAACACATATAACTAGATAGCCAACATCTATATAACCATGTAACTAACATATGTAACACATATAACTAGATAGCCAACATCTATATAGCCAGATAACTAACATATAACTAGATAGCCAACATCTATATAACTATTTAACTAACATATATAACTAGATAGCCGACATCTATATAACCAGATAACTAACATATATAACTAGATACCCAACATCTATATAACCAGATAACTAACATATATAACTAGATACCCAACATCTATATAACTATATAACTATCATATATAACTAGATACCCAACATCTATATAACTATATAACTATCATATATAACTAGATACCCAACATCTATATAACCGCATAACTAACATATATAACTAGATAGCCAACATCTATATAACTATATAACTAACACGTGTAACATATATATAGCCAACAACTACGTAACCATATAACTAACATATATAACACATATAACTATATAGCCGACATCTATATAATCATATAACTAATATATGTAACATATATAACTGCATAGCCTATATCTATATAACCATATGACTAACATATATAACATATGTAACTAGATAGCCAACATCTATATAACCACATAACTAACATATATAACTATATAGCCGACATCTATATAACTATTTAACTAACATATATAATTAGATAGCCAACATCTATATAACCACATAACTAACATATATAACTATATAGCCGACATCTATATAACTATTTAACTAACATATATAATTAGATAGCCAACATCTATATAACCACATAACTAACATATATAACTATATAGCCGACATCTATATAACTATTTAACTAACATATATAACTAGATAGCCAACATCTATATAACCATATAGCTAACATATATAACTAGATAGCCAATATCTATATAACCATTTAACTAACATATATAACCATATAGCCGACATCTATATAACTATTTAACTATCATATACAACTAGATAGCCAACATCTATATAACCATATAGCTAACATATATAACTAGATACCCAACATCTATATAACCATATAGCTAACATATATAACTAGATAGCCAACATCTATATAACTATATAACTAACATATATAACTATATAGCTAACATCTATATGGCTACATAACTAACATATGTAACATATATAACTGTATAGCCCACACCTATATAACCACATAACTAACATATATAACATACATAACTATATAGCCCACACCTATATAACCACATAACTAAGATAAATAACATATATAACTATATAGCCCACATCTATAAAACCATATAACTAACATATATAACTAGATAGCCAACACCTATATAAGCACATAACTAACATATATAGCATGTAACTGTATAGCCCACACCTATATAACCACATAGCTAACATATATAACATATGTAACTGTATAGCCCACACCTATATAACCACATAGCTAACATATATAACATATGTAACTGTATAGCCCACACCTATATAACCACATAGCTAACATATATAACATATGTAACTGTATAGCCCACACCTATATAACCACATAACTAACATATGTAACTGTATAGCCCACACCTATATAGCCACATAACTAACATATATAACATATGTAACTGTATAGCCCACACCTATATAACCACATAGCTAACATATATAACATATGTAACTGTATAGCCCACACCTATATAACCACATAACTAACATGTGTAACTGTATAGCCCACACCTATATAACCACATAGCTAACATATATAACATATGTAACTGTATAGCCCACACCTATATAACCACATAGCTAACATATATAACATATGTAACTGTATAGCCCACACCTATATAACCACATAACTAACATATGTAACTGTATAGCCCACACCTATATAGCCACATAACTAACATATATAACCGTATAGACCACACCCATATAACCACGTAACTAACAGGTGTAACTGTATAGCCCACACCTATATAACCACATAACTAACATATGTAACCGTATAGCCCACACCTATATAACCACATAACTAACATGTATAACCGTATAGCCCACACCTATATAACCACATAACTAACATATGTAACCGTATAGCCCACACCTATATAACCACATAACTAACATGTGTAACCGTATAGCCCACACCTATATAACCACATAGCTAACATGTGTAACTGTATAGCCCACACCTATATAACCACATAACTAACATGTGTAACCGTATAGCCCACACCTATATAACCACATAACTAACATGTATAACCGTATAGCCCACACCTATATAACCACATAACTAACATGTATAACCGTATAGCCCACACCTATATAACCACATAACTAACATATGTAACCGTATAGCCCACACCTATATAACCACATAACTAACATATGTAACTGTATAGCCCACACCTATATAACCACATAACTAACATATGTAACTGTATAGCCCACACCTATATAACCACATAACTAACATGTGTAACTGTATAGCCCACACCTATATAACCACATAACTAACATGTATAACCGTATAGCCCACACCTATATAACCACATAACTAACATGTATAACCGTATAGCCCACACCTATATAACCACATAACTAACATATGTAACCGTATAGCCCACACCTATATAACCACATAACTAACATGTGTAACCGTATAGCCCACACCTATATAACCACATAGCTAACATGTGTAACTGTATAGCCCACACCTATATAACCACATAACTAACATGTATAACCGTATAGCCCACACCTATATAACCACATAACTAACATGTATAACCGTATAGCCCACACCTATATAACCACATAACTAACATGTGTAACCGTATAGCCCACACCTATATAACCACATAACTAACATATGTAACCGTATAGCCCACACCTATATAACCACATAACTAACATGTATAACCGTATAGCCCACACCTATATAACCACATAACTAACATATGTAACCGTATAGCCCACACCTATATAACCACATAACTAACATATGTAACTGTATAGCCCACACCTATATAACCACATAACTAACATATGTAACTGTATAGCCCACACCTATATAACCACATAACTAACATGTGTAACTGTATAGCCCACACCTATATAACCACATAACTAACATGTATAACCGTATAGCCCACACCTATATAACCACATAACTAACATGTATAACCGTATAGCCCACACCTATATAACCACATAACTAACATATGTAACCGTATAGCCCACACCTATATAACCACATAACTAACATATGTAACTGTATAGCCCACACCTATATAACCACATAACTAACATATGTAACTGTATAGCCCACACCTATATAACCACATAACTAACATGTGTAACTGTATAGCCCACACCTATATAACCACATAACTAACATGTGTAACCGTATAGCCCACACCCATATAACCACGTAACTAACATGTGTAACCGTATAGCCCACACCCATATAACCACGTAACTAACATGTGTAACCGTATAGCCCACACCTATATAACCACGTAACTAACATGTGTAACGACACAGCTAACATCTACACAGCCGCAGCTCGACGCCCCACCTGGTCTCCAAGGAACGGACTTCCTACAGAGCAGGAAGGACAGCGAACGGGACTTGCCCGTCCCAGCCCCCGTCCTAGCCTGCCAGGGCTTAGACTGAGACCGTTTGCTGGGAAGAAAATGACTGGTCAGGCGCCCTCGTCCAGGCCTTACCTACAAGGGAAGGTTGCACCGCGGGCGTCCAAGGTCGTGCCCCGATTTTCTGGGGCCCAGCCCACCCGAGGTATTCCACCTGGCTCAGGGTTTAGGTTTCATAGTCAAGGTAAATTGGACCATTGAAGGAGCCGACCAGATTTTGCAGGATAAGGGGTAGCATTTAGGATGTGTAATATTTGAATAACGTGCGTTGCCGGTTTTGTGAAGACGACCACCAAGGCAATCACGGCAGCAACAAAAGCCGTAGTGGTTTCCATCTCCCGGATGATGAGTAACACTGAGCACCTTCTCATATGCTTGTGAGCTGCTTTTATGTCTTCTTTGGAGAAATGTCTGGTCAAGACTTTTGCCCGATATTTAACATAGTTATCTACTTTTCTGCTCTTGAGTTATTTGAGCTTTTCAAATGAATCTGAGATAATGAACCCCTTTATCAGAAATACGGTTTGCAAAATTTTTTTTTCCCAATCCACAGTTCGCCTTTTCGCTTTGTCGATTGTTTCCTTTGCTATATGCACAAGCTCTACAAGTTCGACGTAGTCCCATTTATTTATGTTTGCTTTGATAGCCTGAGCTTTTTTGGCGATATCAAAAAAAAAAAAATCATTACCAAGACTAATAAGGAGCTTTTTCCTCTATGTTTTTTTTCTTCTAGGAGTTTTATGGTTTCCGGTCTTTCATTTAGGTCGTTAGTCCATTTTGAGTTGATTTTATTTATTTATTTTTTTTGTATGGTATAAGATCGATGGTTCAGTTTCATTCCTTTGCATGTGGAAATCCGATTTCCCAGCACCACTTATTGAAGAGACTATGGTTTATGCTTTCATGGGTGTGTAAACATGACATCCATTTTCCCACCCTTACCGATAAGGGTGGCAATTCTCTGCTGAGCTCGTGCATTAAAATACCCCAACCATTTATTTACTAGAAATTGCGAAAATTTGGGATTATGGACTCTTGCGTAGACATAAGTGCTTTAACAACGAAATAATCATTTCTCGTCCTTTTGACCCTGATCGGGTGTAACAATAAATCATGACGTGGAGGGCAGGAAAGCCGACTAGAAGTTGTGATCTATGAGGAATAATTATAAAGATGTTTATCGAAACCATACGAATGGATATTTTTTCCCCTGGTGATCACTGAACTTAACATTTTCCACAGAGTGTAACTTTCTTCTTCTTCTTCTTCTTCTTTTTTTTTTTAAATCGAAAGAGTCTATAACTGGTTTCGCCGATATAGGAGGGTGCCTTGCTTCAAAACACAGTTAAAGTAATTCCGTGCAGTAAAATAATATTTTTCTGAGGTACCCTTCTTGCACTTGGCAATAAAACTCAACACTCGGGGCCAAGAAGAACAGAATAACGAAGAAAAAAAAAATTCTTGTAAGTTTTTTTTTTTTCTTCTTTTAAATGTCCAAAAGGACCTTCCGTATATTTTCTAGAAATTTTGGGATTTGAAATTGCTATTGTCTTTGGCTCTGACTGAACCAGTAAGCCGGTCACCCTGGATTCTAAGGCATTTGTGATAAATGTGTGGCTTAGGGAAATAGACTCTCTGTTTAGAAGGCTACATTTTCTGCAGAAAAAAAACTGTAGCACTCCAGGGTGTTTTCATGCCATGATTTTAAACACATAACGTTGGTATAATTAAGTCATAGTTTTAAGGTGGAAAGAGGTAGGGAAGGAGACATTAAAACCAGTGAAAACACTGCCGACCGAAAACTACTCGAGCTGTTAGATGTAGCAGATACAATAGATTAAAAAGCGGTCGTTTGCAACACTATGTCCATACCACAGACCAAGAAGGTTTGCCTTCCAGATCAACGAAGCCAAAAAAAAAATAAATCGCCACCTACATTGCATTCTTACTTTTCAAACATGAGATGCTTTTAAAAACTGAAGTTGAATTGCGGACCGCAGTCCTTCCGTGGACGTTAATAAAAGTTCGACCAAACCTAAATTATGCTTTCCACGACTTTCTTAAAGTCGGATGAAAAAATACTAAAAAAAAAAACAAAAAAAAAAACAACAAAAAAAAACCCAACAAACCTCAGCCAATTATAGTAACTTTGGTGCCGTGGAGGAGGTTTGCAAATATATGATACATTTTGACAGCTGTTCTTTGCTGGAATCCTATCAAGACAATCACCGAAATATTTCGGAATGCTTGAAAACCAGAGAATGCTAAATTTGTAGCTCTGCTTCAGCCACTGGAGGACTCAGAGTTCAGAAGTGTTTTTTGGTTGAGAAATCAGCCACGTTCTGGAACCCAGACTTCCCAGTGAGATCAATGCAAAATATCTACTTTGTTTATTATTATTATTATTATTTTGAGACAGAGTCTCGTTCTGTTGCCTGGGCTAGAGTGCCATGGCTTCAGCCTTGTTCACAGCAACCTCCAACTCCTGGGCTCAAGCGATCCTCCTGCCTCAGCCTCCCTCCTAGTAGCTGGGACTACAGGCATGCGCCACCATGCCCGGCTAATTTTTTTCTCTATATATTTTTAGTTGGCCAATTAATTTCTTTCTATTTTTAGCAGAGATGGGGTCTTGCTTTTGCTCAGGCTGGTTTCAAACTCCTGACCTTGAGCAATCCGACCTCCTCGGCCTCCCAGAGTGCTGGGATGACAGGCGTGAGCCACCGCGCCCGGCCTGGGTGCATATGTCTTTATAGGAAGTAGGCAACTCTGATCCCTGAACTTTTCCTGTCAAGAGTAGCTTAGTGTCCTACTTTGTGGGCTGCATACTGAATATATATAGTAAATATTACACTATCCATATACGTGAATGTGGTTCATCTCAATTTCCCTTTTGCTGCTGTTGTTGTTGTGTGCATTTTGTTTAGAACATATTAAATTGAATCTTTGTAAAAGCCACTGCTTTTCTTCCTTCTCCTCCTCTTCTTCCTTCTCTTCACTGCGATTCGGTGAATTTTTATGAAATTGGCCCCAGCCCGGCTGGTTCCAGAGCATCTGAGAAGTACGTGTGTCTGACTCTTCCTTCCCATTCCATCACTCTCATCCCGTGTTCCCTTCCTGGACAGAAAAATCTCTCTCTCCTACTTAATGAGAACATCCCAAGGAAACTTGAGGGAGCCGTGGTCAGTAGCAGCTACCGTGTTTCCCTGAAAATAAGACAGGGTCTTATATTTGTTTTTCACCAAGAAGACACCCTAGGGCTTATTTTCAGGGGATGTGTTATTTTTTTTTTAAGCACGGTGCAACCATCTACATTGATTGAAATACAGTGAAGTCGTCTTCTTCTGAAACATCATCCTCACTCTCCAGACCCCAAATCCCATCCTGGATGTCTTGCGACTCTGTTTCCTTTAGAGCCACCGGCCCCGATCTCTCCTGTGGAGCACTAGAGCTCTCACGGGGCGGATGAGAAGGGCTGCTCGTGTCCTTTCCCGCTCCGCCACGACACGCATGGGTTGTGCAGATGCGCTGCGCAGCCACGCCCATCACTAGGGCTGATTTTCATAACCACGCCCACCACTGGGACTGATTTTCATAGCCACGCCCATCACCGGGGCTGATTTTCATAGCCACGCCCATCACCAGGGCTGATTTTCATAGCCACGCCCACCACTAGGACTGATTTTCATAGCCACGCCCATCACTAGGGCTGATTTTCATAGCCACGCCCATCACTAGGGCTGATTTTCGGGGTGGGGCTTCTATTGTGTAAGTGCTCAGACATCCTGCTGAGGCTTGTTTGAAGGAGAGGGCTTATTTTCAGGGAAACACGGTAATAGAAACTTTTTCATAATGTTAAATGAGCACCTAAATTTTTTTTTATTTGTTTGTTTTTGTTTTTGAAACAAGAGTCCTGCTTTGTTGCCCAGGCTAGAGTGAGTGCCATGGCGTCAGCCTCGCTCACAGCAACCTCCAACTCCTGAGCTCAAGCAATCCTCCTGCCTCAGCCTCCCCAGTTGCTGGGACTACAGGCATGCGCCACCACGCCCGGCTAATTTTTTTTTCTATATATTTTTTAGTTGGGCAATTCATTTCTTTCTATATTTAGTAGAGTCAGGGTCTCACTCTTGCTCAGGTTGGCCTTGAACTCCTGACCTTGGGTGATCCTCTTGGCTCGGCCTCTCAAAGTGATAGGATTACAGGCGTGAGCCACCGCGCCCGTCCAAGCACCTAGATTTTGAAACTGTGGTTTTAATAACTTTTCATCTGTAATGGGTTATTCACACAACAAGGAAAGCATTAGGAAATAGGATCTATGATAGATACAGGTACAATAATGTATTGATTTTTGTCGATAGGATGGACATCTCTATCTTCTTCTCACCCTGAAAATGTTAGTGAATTATTCTATAAAGTAAAATCCAAATAAAGGGAGAAGCGCATTGTCGATTATTACCATTAAAACGGTTGGGAAGCTGTTGATAGGCTGTTCATAAACTCATATACATAAGAGAGAGCAAAGGCTGCGTTTTAAAGTATTTGTTCCGAATCAGTTTTATGAATTATCGAACCAGGATCTTTTTCTCCTTCTGACCCGATGGTTGGCAGAAGAAATCGCGATGGTGAGTCAATCACGTTTGGCTTGATTGCCCCTGAATTGGTTGCAGGTTCTTCCCGAGAGTCCTGTACAGCTCTGACATTCCCCTAGACAAAGGACACAGGAGAACAAAATTGACTGTTGGTGAAATTGGAACAGGCAAACCCCTGTGCAAAAAGAGCTGCCGCTAGCTGTCAGAGGAAGGGTTAAGTAAAATCTCAAGTCCATTTTTTCCCCCGAAGCATTCTAATTTCTCACACTCATGCTCCTGGAAATTTCAGCAGAAACACAATCCTTATGTTTTTTAATCATTTTTTACTAATTCAGCACAAAAACAGTGTTTTGCAAGCGCTTTCTGATGTCAGAGAAACGTGTTCTTTTGTCTCCATAAAGCCATTTTTTTTTTTTTTTTTTGGTCAAAGCAGGAAGTCACAAATTAGCATAAAGAACAAAACAGTCTGTTTTTCAAGACGTGATTCGAACCTTCAGAATGCATTAGTCTAAAGAGTGTCTAAACAGAGCTACTTCTATTCATAGTTTTTAATTAAAATATTTGAAAACATTTTTATCTCACGTACCTGACCTATTTTACAAAAGACACAACCAGACGCAGGAATCTTTCCAGGGACGCAAAGAGGGAGTGAAAAACTAATTTTAGATTTAATTTGAATGTAGTAAGGCAGAGGTTTAGGATAATTAAGCTTACCCCGTTCGAGGCCTGGCTTTACTCAAAATACATGTTCTTAGAAGTACTTGAGTTCTTTGAGTTGTGATATATGTGACTAGCTTATTGTTTAATTTTTACTTCTTATTCTCATTCTGTTATATTTCATTTTAAATGAAAAATGGAATTGTGCGTTCTACAAAACATGCTCTTAACATGCTTCCCTTATTAGTTGCTATGATGTGGGTTCACTGTGGACCATCTGTGAGCACTTTAGACCTTCCTTCCACCGTTTTAGAAGCTCCCAGATTCACCCCTTTCCTTCTGCCATCGAAAAGAGTCTCTGACACCTGAAACCTCCAGCATTTAGAAGAAATTCTGTGAAAATTATTAATATTTGAATTAGGTCACACCGTGCCTTCTTGTCGTTGCTTTCTACCGTGTTTCCCCGAAAAAGAGACAGTGTCTTATATTTATTTTTCCTCAAGAAGACACCCTAGGGCTTATTTTCAGGGGATGTGGTATTTCTTTTTTAAGTACGGTACAACCATCTATATTGATTCAAATAGAGTGAAGTCGTCGTCTTCTGGAACATCACCCTCACTCTCCAGACCCCGAATCCCATCCTGAATGTCTTGCGACTCTGTTTCCTTTAGAGCCACCGGCCCCGATCTCTCCTGTGGAGCACTAGAGCTCTCACGGGGCGGATGAGAAGGGCTGCTCGTGTCCTTTCCCGCCCCGCGACGACACGCGTGGGTTGTGCAGATGCGCTGCGCAGCCACGCCCGTCACTAGGGCTGATTTTCATAGCCACGCCCACCACCAGGACTAATTTTCATAGCCACGCCCACCACCAGGACTGATTTTCATAGCCACACCCACCACCAGGGCTTATTTTCATAGCCACGCCCATCACCAGGGCTGATTTTCCAGCCACGCCCACCACTAGGGCTGATTTTTCATAGCCACGCCCACCACCAGGACTAATTTTCATAGCCACGCCCACCACCAGGGCTGATTTTCATAGCCACACCCACCACCAGGGCTTATTTTCATTGCCACGCCCATCACCAGGGCTGATTTTCCTAGCCATGCCTACCACCAGGGCTTATTTTCCTAGCCACGCCCACCACCAGGGCTGACTTTCATAGCCATGCCCACCACTGGGGCTGATTTTCCGGGTAGGGCTTCTACTGTGCATGTGCTTAGACATCCTGCTGGGGCTTATTGTATGGAGAGGGCTTATTTTCAGAGAAACACGGTACTAAGCCTGATGATGTGACATCAGTCTGCATATTAAGTTATTTTCCTACCCCTGAGCACCATAGTTTCACAAAGAAATGTTATACTTTATTTATTTATTTATTTATTTATTCATTTATTTGAGACAGAGTCTCACTCTGTCGCCCAGGCTAGAGTGAGTGCCGTGGCCTCAGCCTCGCTCACAGCAGCCTCCAACTCCTGGGCTCAAGCGATCCTCCTGCTTCAGCCTCCTCCCGAGGAGCTGGGACTACAGGCATGCGCCACCATGCCCGGCTAATTTTTTGTATATATATATATTTTTTAGTTGGTCAATTCATTTCTTTCTATTTTTAGTAGAGACGGAGTCTCGCTCTTGTTCAGGCTGGTCTTGAACTTCTGACCTTGAGCAATCCACCCGCCTGGGCCTCCCAGAGTGCAGAGATGACAGGCGTGAGCCACCGCGCCCGGCCCTGAGATGTCGTACTTTTAATCGTGAATTAAAATATATGCTCCAAAATGCCCCGAAAATACATTCTTAATTTTGACCTGCAGGGAGCGTATTGAATTTTGTGAAGTAGCGGCCTTCGATCACAGTTGCGTTACGTGGTCAGCTTTGAGTACACAGCCATCTTTTCTATCTTTTCATAAAATAAGCTAAGCTGCCACTCCGTGTGCTGTGCATGTTACACATTAACTAATGTGATTTTTCAAGCCTCTCTTACACGAGACACATTTGGGACTAAACACTTGTGCCGGTCTTGATCCCGAAAGCCACAGTTACAGGTTAGAGCCCATTTTCCCTTTTTACATGTGGTTCAGTTTTCATGTGGTCACCGTAGACAGTCGCACGATCTACAATCGGATGGATTGGCCGTTCACGGATGCCTCATGCAAGCGTTGTGAATTTACAGGTATACCTTCCAGGTGCAGGAAAAATGCAGAGACGTTTTCTTTCTTTTTTTTTTTTTTTTTTTCTTTGAGACAAGAATCTCACTCTGTTGCCTGGGCTATAGTGCCGTGGTGTCAGCTTAACTCACAGCAACCTCCAACTCCTGGGCTCCAGCGATCCTCCTGCCTCAGCCTCCCCAGTAGCTGGGACTACAGGCATGCACCACCATGCCAGCCTAACTTTTTCTACACATATTTTTAGTTGGCCAATTAATTCCTTTCTACTTTTAGTAGAGACAGGGGGTCTCAGTCTTGCTCAGGCTGGTCTCGAACTCCTGACCTCGAGCGATCCTCCCGCCTCAGCCTCCCAGAGTGCTAGGATTAACAGGCGTGAGCCACCGCACCCGGCTAATTTTTTTTTCTATATAATTTTAGTTGGCCGATTAATTTCTTTCTCCTTTTAGTAGAGACAGGGGGTCTTGCTCTTGCTCAGGCTGGTCTGGAACTCCTGAGATCAAGCGATCCTCCCGCCTCGGCCTCCTAGACTGCTGGGATGACAGGCGTGAGCCACCACACCCGGCCCCAGACATTTTCATGATGGGTGATTCAGACCACTTTGAGTGAGTAGGAAAAAGAAAAAAAAAAAAAAGATCCAAAGCAAAACCAGCTCTTACACATGGCACCCATAGCTGCGATGTTGTTTTGCAAAAATGTACTGAGTGGAAGCTAAGATGTCCTTGACCCAAAAAAAAAAAAAAAAAAAAAAAAAAAAAAGCCAACAAACTATTTATAGCTGGGGCTGTCAGATTTAGAGCAAACCTTTTCCATCTCAACCGCATCCCCCGCGGAATTCTCCTGGCTAATTGCAGGCTTCTCTTGCCTTGCACAGAGACTTCTGTACCGGGGCACACCCTGTAATTACATGGGAAGGCATCGGTCATGCTTTTGTTCACGGTGTATCATAGCTCAACCCTTTGGGGTGGAAATGGGAGAATCAGATGGTTTTCCATCTGGTAGGGGACGAAAGGGGAAACTCTTGAGGAAGTAAAGTCGTCCGCAGGATGAACCACACGGATGCTCTGTGATTGTGCTTCCTGCTTTTAGCCGCTCTAGAGACCCTCTTGCATTATATGAAAGAGAAAGAGAGAGAGAAGGGTCTCTATGCAACTGGGATTATTCCCTTTTGCACATGGTTGAAATGGGTCATGACTGCTACCACCCTGGTGCAGGTCTCTGTCCCCTCTTTTTTTTTTTTTTTATTTTTTTTTTTTTTGAGACAGAGTCTCAGTCCGTTGCCCGGGCTAGAGTGAGTGCCGTGGCGTCAGCCTTGCTCACAGCAACCTCCAACTCCTGGGCTCCAGCGATCCTCCTGCCTCAGCCTCCCGAGTAGCTGGGACTACAGGCATGCGCCACCATGCCCGGCTAATTTTTTCTATAGATATATTAGTTGGCCAATTAATTTGTTTCTATTTACAGTAGAGACGGGGGTCTCGCTCTTGCTCAGGCTGGTCTCGAACTCCTGACCTCGAGCGATCCTCCCGCCTCGGCCTCCCAGAGTGCTTACGATGACAGGCATGAGCCACCGCACCCAGCTGGGAGGACTTTTTAAAAAAAGAGACAGGGAATTGAACAAATCTGGAATAACATGGGACTATGACGGGGGGGGGGGGAGAGTGGGTGGGTGTCATAAATACATAAAAACGCAATATCTGAAGAGATTTGAGATTGAGGAGGGACCTTGAAGAAAAGGGCGCTAAAACACAAAGTGGCCTTTTGCAAGGGGGATGGCAAGAGAGGGGTCACAGTGGGAGATGAGGTCTCTTGGCAATGAGACAGGAAGCGTCCTGCATCCCTACGTTCTAAAATTTTAAGAATTAAGCTTGCAAAGGTGGTGACTAGGCGTTATGTCCGCGATCGGTACCCAGTAAGAGAAGTCGACCCCATGTTTTGGCTGGAAGGAGCTTCCTTCCAAACTCCTGGAATTTTGATCGCCTTTTACGTTGCCAGAGCTTTTCTGGCAGACCCCAGTCCCTGTTTCCCCCAGGGGTTTTGGGGGGGCGTGGGTAGATTTATCAGCACCATCGAGGGACAGGCGGCAAGCGTTTTGACAAAGAAGTTTGTGAGCAGGGGGCTGACGCCACAGGGAAGAGAGGTCCCCTCCCCTCATCCTGCGATCGAATAAGGAAAACGTCCCATATGAGATTGTGCTCAAGATAAAAGAAGGGAGCTCTAAGAAGCGCTGGAAGCAACTAAAATATGTTATGAGAAGCGCTTTGCATTACCCTGTCTCCTTTTGAAAAGTTTCTTTGCCCACTCTCTGATAGGGTTGTTTGATTTCTTTTTTTTCTTTTTTTTTTTTTTTCTTGCTGATTTTCGTGAGTTCTAAATAGATTCTGGTTATCAGCTCGAAGCTCTGACTCAAGGGGGCCGGGGGGGGGGAGGGGCAAGGGAAATATATGTAACCTTAACATTCGTACCCCCATAATATGCTGAAATTTAAAAAAAAAAGTGCTTTCATTGATTCATTTGCTTAGTTAAGTGTTCATTGAACCACCTGCTACATTCAAGACTCTATAGAGCCTAGCGCTCTGGGAGGCCGAGGCGGGCGGATTGCTCGAGGTCAGGAGTTCCAAACCAGCCTGAGCAAGAGCGAGACCCCGTCTCTACTATAAATAGAAACAAATTAATTGGCCAACTAAAAATATATAGAAAAAGTTAGCCAGGCGTGGTGGTGCATGCCTGTAGTCCCAGCTACTCGGGAGGCTGAGGCAGGAGGATCGCTTGAGCCCAGGAGTCTGAGGTTGCTGTGAGTGAGGCTGATGCCATGACACTCACTGTAGCCTGGGCGACAGAGTGAGACTCTGTCTCAAAAAAATATATATATATATATATATTTAAAAATATATTTTTATCATAGTAAAATATAAATATTTTTAATCCTATTATGTCTTTAACTGCTGCATAATGTTCCAATGAAAGAATGCACTATATATATATATATTTTTAATGGATTTTTGGATGTTGAAAAATTCAGCTATTAAAATGACTCTGCGGAAAATATCCTTGTCCACACATGTTAGTGCAGATTCATGATAATTTTCTTAGAATACATTTCTCAGTGGAGAATTCCTGGAGCACAAGGCACGCACACATTTGAGGTTCTTATTGCTCAATTTTGCTACAGAAACATTGCACTAATTTGCCAAGCAGACGTTTGAGAGTGTTTGGAAGGTATCTTTTATTTTACCAACTTAAGGCGTGTATATATGTCTTGTTTTAAGTTCATTTTTTTTTGCATAACAAGTAAGGTTGAATATTTTCCATATGTTTATTGAGTATTTGTGAATATTCTTTGCTGAGCAACAGATTCATTTGCTGGTCCATAGTTTTCTATTGGGTTAAATGGGATTAACTGAAGAGGTCTCTATAGATTAAGAGTATAATGCATAGTATATTAATGTAAGGACCAATAAATAAATGATAGTGTATTTGACATGAGAAGTTCACATTTTATGTTTTAAGACTATTAATGCATGAATAAACTAGAATTAGTTGGTTTGATGATACTAATATAAAGACATTAAAATTACATTATAAATCTAACTATCTTTACATCGTCTTCAACACTCCAAAATACAAATTAGACCCCCTTAGCATTGTGTCTGGTATCATCATGTGATCTCTCTTCACAGATCTTCTTTTTTTTTTTTTGAGACAGAGTCTCACTCTGTCGCCCACCACTGGGGCTGATTTTCATAGCCACGCCCATCACTAGGGCTGATTTTCATAGCCACGCCCATCACTAGGGCTGATTTTCATAGCCACGCCCACCACTAGGGCTGATTTTCATAGCCACGCCCATCACTAGGGCTGATTTTCATAGCCACGCCCATCGCTAGAGCCTATTTTCAGGGTAGGGCTTCTATTGAGCACGTGCTTAGACATCCTGCTGGGGCTTGTTTTATGGGTAGGGCTTATTTTCAGGGAAACACGGTACAGGTAATTATTGCAGAGAGAAAAGTTTTAGGCACTGAGAACCAGCCAAAGGATGCCCAGGCTAATAATCCTGAACCACTTTTGACTTCACCAGATTTCTTTTTAGTGTCGGGAAAGGGTCTAGAATATCATTAGTGTACCTGTCGGGAGAGGTGGCAAAGGTGATCACAAAACTGCTGTTATGCCAAGTTACTCCTACAAGTTAGCAATTCCTTCAGCAGAACTTGTCTTGAATATTGTAGTTAATATATTAAACTTGCCAGGTAATTAGACTATCCATCACCTCCAACATCTATCATTTCTTTGTATGAGGAATACACCAAGTCCACTCTTTCAATTATCTTGAAACATACACCAAAAAATGTTAAACTGATATACACTTTACTATGAGTGAGCCCACTAAGTAGACCAGTGTCTATCCTGTGGATTATTAGTGGGTGGTTTATTATTATTATTATTTTTTTACTACTTATAGTTTTTATTATAGTTATAGTTTTTATTAGTTAGTTTTATAGTTATTATTAGTTATTTATTATTATTAGTTTGGAAATCCAACAGGGAGCAATCTCAATAAGCAAGCTCCATCCTTACTCTCGGGCAGGGGTCCCCAAACTATGGCCCTGGGGCCACACGCCGCCCGCAGAGGACGTTTATCCGGCCCGCAGGGGGTGTCTTTGCCGCCGCTGCCTGTCCTGCTTAGCGGCCGACTCGTCCCGGGCCCACAGTGCGCACTGAGGGACGGTGACCTGCCCCCCCCATTTAAAAAGTTTGAGGACCCCTGCCTTAAGACTCTTGGATCACCGAAAATATAAGTAAGAGGAGAAAAAGGTGTCTCCCATTTTTAAAAAGGTGTCTGTTTCTTTTTATTCGACCCTGATTAATAGATTTGAAAAACGAAATAGCCGGGAGTCACGCAAAGGATTCCTGACTCTTTTAACAGCAGTCCCTTCCCTCTCCCTTGCTGGTTTTTTTTTTTTTTTTTTTTTTGGAGAACAAATTGTACAAACAAGCCTCTGAAGCACAGAAGTGCCCCAGAACCGGAGCAGAAGGTCTGTTCCCCTGGTTTGAGAGCAAACATGATGAAAAGCGGCACACCTGCTGGCCACCTGGGCCACCCCACTCCCCGCGGGCCTCACGGGGCCCGGCCGTGTGAAGTCCCCTCCAAAGCCACACAAGGGGCAGTTTGGAAGCAGCAGCCGAAGGAGGAGCTCGGGCAGCGTTTGGCCGGCAAAACCCCCGTGCACAGGGTTTTATTTGCATTTCCCTGACCCATCTGCCCAGAGGGTTGTTGCAGGCAGCCGGCCCGGCCTCTGCGGCGCACAGCACTCGAATAATAAACAGAGGCCAGCCGGCCGGCAGCCCGAGACACCTGCAAGGTCCCCGCACAGAGCCGGATTGTTCATCCGGGCAAGGCGTTTGGCCGGGGTGGGTGTGTGGCCGGCCGCTGGCTTAGCATGCACGCACGCACACACATACACACACACACACACATACACACACACACGCATGCACACACACACACATACACACACACATGCACACGCACACACACATGCACACACACACATGCACACACACACATGCACACACACACACACATGCACACGCACACCTGGCCGAAGTTTACCGAGCGCCTGCAGGATGCCAAGAAGAGCTAACAGAAAAGAGCCACTCGTGGCTGCAGCAATGTGAAAAAAGGCTTCTGTGTGTGTGTGTGTGTGTGTGTGTGTGTGTGCGGCCATGCCTGCACCCCAAGCTCTTGGACCGGCCGAGATCAACTCTGCAGAGCCCTGCTAAGGAGCTCCCTGCAAGCCTCTGCACAGAGACTTGGAGGCACTGAGCTTTATTATTCCAGTTGCTCAGCGTCCAGACTCTTGTTTATTCACAAGTGACACACCCGCCAAGGGAAACACCTTGTGGAAGGTGCTAGCTCCAAGCAGGTGCACCTGAGTAACCCGGAAAGCCTGCCACTAACTGACAGACAGACATCTGAACGTTTTTTTCAGAAATGGGCTGCTTAGAATTGACAACAAAGGTCTTTTTTTTTTCCTTATGCCATGAATTTGAGTTTGAAATATTTTCTAGATAATTCAGAAAATGTGACTTAAGTTAGTAATGAATCAATGGGTATATATATATATATATATATATATATATATATGTAAAATATTCACCCTGTTATGGAAGAAATTATTTCAAATATATTTAAATGCAATCTGGCAGGGCGCGGAGGCTCACGCCTGTCATTATAGCACTCTGGGAGGCTGAGGAGGGAGGATCGCTTGAGGTCAGGAGTTCGAGACCAGCCTGAGCAAGAGCGAGACCCTGTCTCTACTAAAAGTAGAAAAAAATTAGCTGGACAACTAAAAAAAAAGTATATATATATATAAAATTAGCCAGGTGTGATGGCTCACGCATGTCATCTTACCACTCTGGGATGCTGGGGCAGGAGGATCGCTTGAGCTCAGGAGTTTGAGACCAGCCTGAGCAAGAGCGAGACCCCGTCTCTACTGAAAAAATAGAAAGAAATTAATTGGCCAAATAAAAATATATAGAAAAAAATGAGCTGGGCGTGGTGGCGCATGCCTGTAGTCCCAGCTACTTGGGAGGCTGAGGCAGGAGGATAGCTTGAGCCCAGGAATCTGAGGTTGCTGTGAGCGAGGCTGACGCCACAGCCCTCTAGCCCAGGCAAAAAAATAAGAACCTGCTGAGAGTCACGCCTGTCATCCTAGCACTCTGGGAGGCCGAGGCGGGTGGATTGCTTGAGGTCAGGAGTTCAAAACCAACCTGAGCAAGAGGGAGACCCCGTCTCTACTAAAAATAAAAAGAAATTAATTGACCAACTAAAAATGTATAGACAAAAAATTAGCCGGGCAGGGTGGTGCATGTCTGTAGTCCCAGCTACTCGGGAGGCTGAGGCAGGAGGATCACTTGAGCCCAGGAGTTGGAGGTTGCTGTGAGCGAGGCTGACACCACGGCACTCACTCTAGCCCTGGCGAAAGAGCGAGACTCTGTCTCAAAAAAAAAACAGTTAATACTTCATTTCTGGTCACTCCTGACTTAGTCCCTGTAGTGTGAAGGGCAGAACACAGATCCCTGACTCACCAGGGACTGGTCCTCGTTAGTGGCCTTCCAGATAATTCTGGGTGTGGGGACCACACGGTGCCGTTCACAACAGCACCCGGCCATGGCGTGTTTGCAGGGGTTTTCTCCAAATAAGGCCTGCATAAAAAAAAAAAAAAAAAAAAGTGTCAGATTTGTGTTTTTCTGTGTCAGGACAAATGAGCGCACGCTATAAATGGATTTTTAATCTTTTGATGTCCCAAGATGTTTATAGTTTAGTGCTCAGGGGGCTTTAAGTCTCCCCCCAGCCCCGGGGAGCTGACCTCCCACGAGTTTATTAGCTAAGGGCGGCCCTGTACGGTGATTCAGGATGTGCACTGCTGAACTCCAGGGGGCGGATAATAACATCCGTGTTGTGGTCTGTGATATTCGGCACGGTGCCATTGCTCCAAAGCAGTAAGGACACCCCGAAGGCAGTTCTAAATTAAGTCTTGTTCTTAAACTACTTCCTTTCTTTCACACCACGTTGGGGAAATACGTTCTTCGCCACTTGAATTGCTCCATGTAAATTTGTTGACTAAAATGACTTTCAAAGCCCATTTGGTCAATATAAAAAGTCCTGCTTTTCCTTAATTCGGCTTTAATTTTAAATGTTACAAATTTAAGGTCGGTCATGTTGGTTTTGACCGTTTTAAGTGGGCGTTAAGAAGATGATTTTTTTTTTTTAAATTCGTTTCCAGAGCAATAAAGTGGGTTATCACAAAAACTGAGGTCCCACGTAAATAATGGGCTTTCTGTTGCAGAAATAACGTGTTGGGATAAAGGAATCGTTGGTTGAGTAAATGTCTTTATCAAACAGAGATTCCGGTATAAAAATTGCCATTTTAAGTTTAGATTGCAAGCAAGAAGATAGTTATTTCTCAAGTGGCTCAGGAAATTTACAATAATTGTTACCAATATTGTTACCAATAATTGTTACCAATAATAATTGTTAGAGATTATCCAATTTTAAAATTTCCTAATTCTTAAAAAAATAATCACCCATTTCTCTTTTATTTTTGACTTGCTTTGCTTTCCTAAACCCTAGCATTAAAAAGGAGTCTAGGCCGGGGGCTGTGGCTCACGCCTGTAATCCTAGCTCTTGGGAGGCCGAGGCAGGCGGATTGCTCAAGGTCAGGAGTTCAAAACCAGCCTGAGCAAGAGCGAGACCCTGTCTCTACTATAAATAGAAAGAAATTAATTGGCCAACTGATATATATATATATAAAATTAGCCGGGCATGGTGGCGCATGCCTGTAGTCCCAGCTACTCGGGAGGCTGAGGCAGAAGGATCACTCTAGCCCAGGAGTTTGAGGTTGCTGTGAGCTAGGCTGACGCCACGGCACTCACTCTAGCCTGGACAACAAAGCGAGACTCTGTCTCAAAAAAAAAAAAAAAAAAAAAAAAGGAGTCTAAATGTGAAATATTTGTAATGTAAGAGAGTATTACGCTTTTAACTTTTGTGAGCTTAATAGTAGTAATTATATTTCTCGACCATGTATTTTTTTTTAACAATTTTTACTTTACTCAATAAGCCTGCAGATTACGCAAAACAGATTTTGCAGTATTTACTGTACGTGGTAACCAAAAGTGGGCCAAAATTTAGGGATTTGGCATTTTACATTTGAGTGACCCGCGTTCAAATTAATATTGTCCAGGACCAAAATATGTAACTTGAACCAGATGGTGTATGTTATGTTTAATCTTTACTAATTAAGTAGCATGCAGCATTAACTGCCTCTGTGGCTGCTTCCACAAAAAAAAAAAAATGTTTATTTACCATGTTGCTAAACATGACTAAAATGGGAAACAAGAAGTCATCCAGGCAGAAAGGGCTTGTGGGACTTGATATTTTAAACTCACATCAATGAAAGTAGACGCGTTGGCATTTGTTTTGGCTTAATCATCATGGTTAAGAACAAAAGTATTTTATATGAGCAGATAACAAAGATAAACACACATTTATTACTATTTTTTTTTTTTATCTTGAGATCCCAATTTTTTATTTTCACATTGCCCTTAAACCACATCCTGCATGCTTCAGATTTCAGAGACTTTGGGGCTAACTAAGAGCAGTTCTTTTTATCTGATGCTTATTCTCGGGGTTTGTTTTGGACTCCTTCTTCCCCCCCCCCAGCATAAGAGTTGTTTAAAGATCTTTCTGGACTTAGGAGCAAAGGAAGGAGAGGATTAAGGCGATCTTATTTTTATTAAATATTTTTAAGCGCACACAGGATTATTCCAGGATTTTTGGAGAACGCCGAGAACTAGAATAGCCTCCAAGTTAAATCGTTGCGCCTCTTAGATTTTTTTTTTTAGAGGAACCACTCAAATATCTCATCTACCGTGTCTCCTTTTCTTTTCTTTTCTTTTCTTTTCTTTTCTTTTCTTTTCTTTTCTTTTCTTTCCTTTCCTTTCCTTTCCTTTTCCTTTCCTTTCCTTTCCTTTCCTTTCCTTTCCTTTCCTTTCTTTCCTTTCCTTTTCCTTTTCCTTTTCCTTTTCCTTTCCTTTCCTTTCCTTTCCTTTCCTTTCCTTTCCTTTCTTTTCTTTTCTTTTCTTTTCTTTTCTTTTCTTTTCTTTCCTTTCCTTTCCTTTCCTTTCCTTTCCTTTTCCTTTCCTTTCCTTTCCTTTCCTTTCCTTTCCTTTCCTTTCCTTTCCTTTCCTTTTCCTTTTCCTTTTCCTTTCCTTTCCCTTCTCTTCTCTTCTCTTCTCTTCTCTTCTCTTCTCTTTTCTTTTCTTTTCTTTTCTTTTCTTTTCTTTTCTTTTTTAACAGATGAGGGAGTTTAGTCGCAAAGAACGTATTCATCGCTGGATAGAGGTGGGAATAGAGGTTTTCACTCCCAGGCAGTCCAGACTCCTTCTGCTAGACCAGACTGCCAAACTCCTAACAGCCAAATGTTCCCACTGAGGACAAATATGCAACTGCATACTAGAACGTGAGAATGTCCAGGGCTGCAACTGTGTCTAGTTCAGCCACGTGCCTGATACATAGTAACAATAAACACTCTATATGCTGAATCGCCGAAACGCTCACTGGCACCCATGATGTCACTGTGTCACATATAAGGAATCGGCACGTCACCACTGACTGAGGCGAGCGTGCTGGCCAGAGTCCTTGCTCTTCAGTTAGCCCAGACGCTGTGACCTCTCCCGCCACAAGGCCACCAAATCCTCCCGTCTTGCAGGAAATCACAGCAGGCAGAGAGCCCTGGCCTTGAAAAATCCTAATGCCCGGAGTGACCTTGCAAAGATTCCTGTGCAGATATCATTTTCCAATTCCTCCATCTGGGCTTCCAGCACATTCTCTGACTGTACTGTCGCCCTGCCCAGAGAGGGGCACCTGAGTCCACACAGGCTCAGCAGTTTCTATCACAACAAGGTCTTTTTTGTTTTTTTTTTGAGACAGAGTCTCGCTCTGTTGCCCGGGCTAGAGTGAGTGCCGTGGCGTCAGCCTCGCTCACAGCAACCTCAGACTCCTGGGCTCAAGCGATCCTCCTGCCTCAGCCTCCTCCCGAGTAGCTGGGACTACAGGCATGCGCCACCATGCCCGGCTAATTTTTTCTATATATTTTTAGTTGGCCAATTAATTTCTTTCTATTTATAGTAGAGACGGGGGTCTCGCTCTTGCTCAGGCTGGTCTCTAACTCCTGTTCTTGAGCGATCCTCCCACCTCGGCCTCCCAGAGTGCTAGGATGATGGGCGTGAGCCACCGTGCCCGGCCCACAATAAGGTCTTTCCAAAATATTTTCACACACCAAACAAATAACTGAAAAATTTAAAAATTACATTCAGTGGTTTAGGTTTTATTAAGAGTTTATTGGATCCAAGGCTGGGCGCGGTGGTTCACGCCTGTCATCCCAGCACTCTGGGAGGCCGAGGCAGGAGGATTGCTCAAGAACAGGAGTTAGAGACCAGCCCGAGCAAGAGTGAGACCCTGTCTCTACTAAAAAAGTGGAAAGAAATTAATTGGCCAACTAAAAATGTATATAGAAAAATTGAGCCGGGCGTGGTGGCGCATGCCTGTAGTCCCAGCTACTCGGGAGGAGGCTGAGGAAGGAGGATCGCTTGAGCCCAGGAGTCCAAGGTTGCTGTGAGCGAGGCTGACGCCACGGCACTCACTCTAGCCTGGGCAACAGAGGGAGACTCTGTCTCAAAAAAAAAAATAAAAAAAAAATAAAATGAAGCAAAACATAAGAAAATAAATACCATATATATAATATATAAATATATATAAATAAATACCATATATATCATATATAAATATATATAAATAAATATCAGATATATATATCATATATAAATATGTAAATAAATACCAGATATGTATATCATATATAAATAAATACCATATATATCATATATAAATATATATAAATAAATACCAGATATATATATCATATGTAAATATATAAATAAATACCAGATATGTATATCATATATATATAAATACCATATATATCATATATAAATATATATAAATAAATACCAGATATATATATCATATATAAATATATATAAATAAATACCAGTTATATATCATATATAAATATATATAAATAAATACCAGATACATATATCATATATAAACATATATATAAAAATACCAGATATATATATCATATATAAATATATATAAATAAATACCATATATACATCATATATAAATATATAAAAATAAACACCATATATAATATATAAATATATAAATAAATACCATGTATATCATATATAAATATATATAAATAAATACCATATATATCATATATAAATATATATAAATAAATACTATATATATATATAATACTATATATATATATATATATATATCTATATATATATATATGTGAAGAAAAATAAAACCGGGCCAAGAGGCCACACCTGGGACGTGGGTGCTATCTCAGTGGGAGAGGTCAAGAAGAGACGTCGGGAAGGGGTGAAAGGTTAGTGGAAACCCACATGAAATGAGAGGCCAAGCCTGCAAGTGGCTGGGAGGGGCCATTTTTGGCAGAGAAACTGAGGCACAGGAAGGGCGCTAGGCAGAAACCATGTGCCCAGAGGCAGGTCCTGGCTGGAGTAGAGTGAGTCGGGGAAGGAGACAGTTGCGGCTGAAGGTCAGGGAGAGATGCAGGGGCCACGCCACGCGGGCTGAAAGCTGAGGCAACAGAACCTGTCCTCGGGGATGGGAAAGAATGTCAGATTTGACGGAACCGGGGAATCCAGCAGAACAGCAAGGTTTGGGGCCCCGAGGAATTAGGTAAAGGGTGCTGCCAGTTTCGCAGAGAGGAGACAATTCCATCAAGGTGGGGCAGACGTGAAATGAAAAGTCTTAGGACAGACGTCTTAAGCTTGAGATGACTATGAGACCTCCAAGAAGAGAAAAATAAAATAAAATAATACGCACACACAAGTCTGAAATTCATGAAAGAGTGAGGACTAATTTCATGGGACTAGATGAGATTAACCAGTGAGTGAGGGCAGATGGGGAAAAGATGAGGGCTGAGGCCGGGAGAACTCCAACATCATTCGGAGGTCAGGATGAAGAACAGCTGACAATAAAGAAGAGACAGAGGAAGCAGGGAAAAAAAAATACCATGATATATATGGTATTTATTTATATATATTTATATATGATATACATGGTATTTATTTATATATTTAATGAGTGCTGTCCCCAAAGCCAGACGAAGAAAGTGTTGCGCAGAAGAGAAGGTTAATGACGATGTCAAAGTGCTTCTGAGAGTTCAAAAAATTAAAAATTAAAAAAAATTAAAATTGACCATAGAATTTGGAGACACAGAAGAGTAGGTGCAAGAGGCAAAGCTGTCTTAGCTGAGTGCTGCAGGAGAGAGACTAAGTGTGACGACCAAAGAGATAACTTTAGTCTTCTGCTGTGAAGAGAAGCAGAAACTGGCAACTGTAACTGGCTGTATCTTTTTCAAATAGTGGATGTTGCAGCGTGTGTATGTGTCAATGCCGTGTTTCCACGAAAATACGACAGGGTCTTAATATTTATTTTTCCTCAAGAAGACGCCCTAGGGCTTATTTTCAGGGGATGTGTTTTTTTTTTTTCTAAGTACGGTACAACCATCTGCATTGATTCAAATAGAGTGAAGTCGTCTTCTTCTGGAACATCATCCTCACTCTCCAGACCCCGAATCCCATCTTGAATGTCTTGCGACTCTGTTTCCTTTAGAGCCACCGGCCCCGATCTCTCCTGTCGAGCACTAGAGCTCTCACGGGGCGGATGAGAAGGGCTGCTCGTGTTCTTTCCCGCTCCGGGATCACACGCATGGGTTGTGCAGATGCGCTGCGCAGCCACGCCCGTCACTAGGGCTGATTTTCATAGCCACGCCCACCACTAGGGCTGATTTTCATAGCCATGCCCACGACTAGGGCTGATTTTCATAACCACGCCCACCACTAGGGCTGATTTTCATAACCACGCCCACCACCAGGGCTGATTTTCATAACCACGCCCACAACTAGGGCTGTTTTTCCTAGCCACGCCCACCACCAGGGCTGATTTTCATAGCCACGCCCACCACTAGGGCTGATTTTCATAGCCACGCCCGCCACTAGGGCTGATTTTCGGTGTAGGGCTTCTATTTCTCACGTGCTTAGACATCCTGCTGGGGCTTATTTTATGGGTAGGTCTTATTTTCAGGGAAACAAGGTAGTAATGGCCTTGCAGAAAGCAAAAAAAAAAAGTTCAATGTAACAAATAAGGAACACTGTAACAAATCAGGAACAATGTAGCAAATCAGCAACAATGTAGCAAATCAGCAACAATGCAGCAAGTTTATAATGGTGTGACAATGTAGCAATGTAACAAATCAGTGTAACAACAGAGGAAGTGTGGTCAAATGCACAAAAGGACAGGCTCTCCTTGGATAGAAGCTTTGCTATTAAAGGCCTTACAACAGGATGGAAGGAAGAACACACATCTAGAAACCGGTGGACACATGGATTGGACGGGAGGGAGATGAAGTGATTGATTCTCTTCTGATTGCTTCTATTTTCAAAGAGGGAATAACTGAGTGTGAGAAAGCCTGTTGAAAATTTGATGAGAGAGAAGATATAAAAAAAAAATAATTTAGGAATGTGGGAGAAAGGAAGGGCATACTATGGATTACTATTTATGGATCCAGGTGAGTTTATGGTGGCCCCTTTTTAGTGAGGTCAATCGTGGTGGCTCTCTTTTCTAAGCCAATGCAAAAACAGAATACACGGAAATCTGGGCTGCAACAGTGTCGGAACTTTTTCAGTGAGTACGATGGAAGGGTGCGTGCAAGGACTCTGAAGTGCTAGGCAAATGAACCGCTATGATGCTCCGCCATGAAATCTAAAAAGCCCGATAAAGAAAAATAAGAGTGAGAAGATAAAGAGGATCATATAAGAGTGAGATATTGGGGTTAATGGATCAGTGGCTCCGAATAGCTGAAAGAACTCTTGGGTTGAGTACGTGAGCTTAGAAACAGTAAGAGATGGGGGTCAAAAAGCTGTGCGTGAAGACAGGATTGTGGGGAATGTGCAAAGAATGGCTAGATGTTCATTGTAGAGAATTTAGAAAATGCAGAATATGTCACTGTAGAGGAAAGCACTATGGTATACGCGCACAACATGGGTGTGGTTCTCAAGTTACTTTCCGTTGATCTATCCAGCTAGCACGGCATCCGGGATATACCATTTAATTGTTGTAGCTTTATTTCACCTAATAATGCAAGTTCTACTGTTTATCCATCTTAGATATTCTTAAGCAGTTACTCTTCAAAGGTAAAATTTTTTAAGTAATTGAAAATCACCCCATTTGTATTTTGCTTAGAATACCAACACATTTATTTTATGGCTTTTCTTCAGCGATGTGGTCTCTTCATTTCGTTTTTTTCTACTTTTTTTTCAAAACGTGTTTTTACATAAAATGCTTGGTAAAATATTATAATTTTAATAAAAACACAATGCAAATAAAGGTCGCGTACATAATAGCTAATGAGTTATTACTAGCGTAAGACCAGTCTATTTTTTGTTTGCATAGGTATTTTGTATCGAGTCAATTTATTGAGTTATCTTGGAAGTTTTTCATTTCCACTGTCTTGAATCTTCTTAGTGAATTACCAGTTTATGTACAGATATGAAACCAATCTGTTTTTTTGCATAGATATTTTGTATCAAGTCAATTTATTGAGTTATCTTGGAAGTTTTTCGTTTCCACTGTCTTGAATCTTCTTAGTGAATTACCAGTTTATATACAGATATGAAACCAATCTGGTTTTTTGCATAGATATTTTGTATCGAGTCAATTTATTGAGTTATCTTGGAAGTTTTTCATTTCCACTGTCCCAAATCTTCTTAGTGAATTCCCAGCTTACATACAGATACGATCATTTCTATTTTCTCCTTTCCAGCACTTAAGGCTTGTATATATTTTCTCTCGTTATTTTCATCTGCTAAAACTCCCAGGACATTTTAGATACTCATGATGAAACCGGATAGTCTTAATATCACTGCCCTCACTGGTAATGTAAAACAAAACCATTTCAAACATGCAATTTCAAATATCTTTTATAAACTGGGGAATAAGAAATAAAAAATCGGTGATTTCCCTTCAGAAATCAAATCCCCAAGTGGTTGCAGAATAGACAAGCCAGCTACATGCACAACTCTTAATTCTTTATGGTAAATCACTATAGATTGCAAAATGGCCACAGTTATTCACCTGGTCTTTTATCCATGCCCCCTCCAGTGGCATTGGGCGGCTCCTCCCCTCAAGAGAAGAAGTCACCATGACTTACGTCTTTTTTTTTTTTTTTTTTTTTGAGACAGAGTCTCACTTTGTTGCCCAGGCTAGAGTGAGTGCCATGGCGTCAGCCTCGCTCACAGCAACCTCAGACTCCTGGGCTCAAGCGATCCTCCCGCCTCAGCCTCCTCCCGAGTAGCTGGGACTACAGGCATGAGCCACCACGCCCGGCTAATTTTTTTGTACATATATATGTTATTAGTTGGTCAATTAGTTTCTTTCTATTTTTAGTAGGGACAGGGTCTCGCTCAGGCCGGTTTCGAACTCCTGAGCTTGAGCGATCCTCCCGCCTCCGCCTCCCAGAGTGCCAGGATGACAGGCGTGACCCGCCGCGCCCGGCCCTGTTCCTTACGTCTCGAGTCTAGGCTGACCTGCAACCCGCTTTGGCCACTGGGGGTGTGGAAACAAAAGTGTGCTTACTCTAAATCTAAGCCCCCCCCCAATCAGGAAAGACCAAGAACTGTCTTTAAAGATAACCCGGTGTGAATCGTGTGTGAGTGGTGACAATATATGTAGCTCACTGCAATTAAGAGGACAAAAACAGAATAGAATGCAAAAATAGAATGCAAAAATAGAATGCAAATAGAAGGCAAAAATAACTATCAGCATCCAAATTTCAGAAAATTGCTTGTCTCGAAGAAATTTGTAATGGCAGGCTTTCTGAGATGCCAGGAAAAACAAGCGCCGGTCCCCAGAGAAATTGGCCTCGATTGCAAAATCATTGCTCTTCTGGAACAGAAAGAAGACTCCCTACAATTAATGATTCCTACGGGTTATTCCAGAGTCTTAAAATTCTAGGAGATTAAAAGTCCCTTCCAAGGCCGGGCGCTGTGGCTCACGCCTGTAATCCTAGCTCTTGGGAGGCCGAGGCGGGCGGATTGCTCAAGGTCAGGAGTTCAAAACCAGCCTGAGCAAGAGCGAGACCCCGTCTCTACTATAAATAGAAAGAAATTAATTGGCCAACTGATATATATATAAAAAATTAGCTGGGCATGGTGGCGCATGCCTGTAGTCCCAGCTACTCGGGAGGCTGAGGCAGGAGGATCGCTTGAGCCCAGGAGTTGGAGGTTGCTGTGAGCGAGGCTGATGCCACGGCACTCCCTCTAGCCTGAGCAACAAAGCGAGACTCTGTCTCAAAAACAAACAAACAAAAAAATGGTCTACGTTGTACTTTAAATAATCTTTTTCCAACACACGAGAGAGGTCGTGAGGGCCTAACTGCATATAGTCCAGGGAGTCTTTTCAGCTTTTCAGTCTTTTGACCTTTTGAGGTCAGGCTATCTCAGAAAAATCTCAGATTCCACGCGCTCCTTGGTGTTTTGGGTTCTCACTTCAAAATCAGGAATAAATGTATGTCGATATTTCTCAGTTACCTGTCCTTGTACTTTTGTTTTGTTTTGGTTTTTTAATGGTTAAAAACAAAAAAAAAAAACCACCAAACTAGTGTTTTCTGCTTTAGGGAGCTAGAAAATGTAGATTAGCATTCATAGCTTCAACTGAATGCCATTTGATTCATTTACTGCTTTTTGCGAATTATACCTTGATTTGTTCTGGAGAGGATTAAAGAGCCTCATTAAAGGAAATGTGTATTTTGGAAGATTTTCTTTTATAAACATAACATCATCATTTTTTTTAAAAAAAAAAAACCAACAACCTTTAATATATAAAATATAGTTTTCGTGTGTCTTTGGGGAAATTAGCTGCGATAAAAAAATGTTATTAGAATGAAAAAGACCACGTAGTGTATGATTCCGTTTATATGAGAAATGCAGAGAAGGCAATCTATAGAGACAGAAAAGAGATTTTAGTGGTTGCCTGGGGCTGAGGGTGGGAGCAGGGATATCTGCAAATGGTCACAAAGGGTCTCTTGGGGGTGATGAAAATATTCTAAAACTGGGCTGCGCTGTGCAACTCTATACATTTACCAAAAACCAGTGAGTTGCATGCTTAAACCTTGGGGTAAGTTTTCTGTTGATAGACTAGACTTCAATAAAGCTGTCGTTTAACGCAAGACAAAAAAAAAAAAAGTTATTGGGCAAACCTAGACAGTTATTTATAATGTTTTCAATTATTCTTAAATCTATAGAGGACTCTGAATAACACAGCTTTCGGTTACAGAAATATGTCAAATTCGGGCCAAAATAAACCTAATGCTTCAAGGGGCTTCTTGACCTATTCTGCCCTTTCTGGACGCCAGAATCATAGTTGCTTTATTGCCAATTAGGTCCATCTTGTGTGTTTATATGAATAGCTATAAAGAAATTATTTCAAATTTTAAAATACGTCCAAAGTTTTAACTGAGAATGACTAAACTCGACGAAGGAATTGAACAATGTACTGCCATCTAAACATTAACTGTAGGCCGGGCGCGGTGGCTCACGCCTGTCATCCCAGCACTCTGGGAGGCCGAGGCGGGAGGATCGCTCAAGGTCAGGAGTTCGAGACCAGCCTGAGCAAGAGCGAGACCCTGTCTCCACTAAAAATAGAAAGAAATTCATTGGACAACTAAAAATACATACAAAAAATTAGCCGGGCGTGGTGGCGCATGCCTGTAGTCCCAGCTACTGGGGAGGCTGAGACAGGAGGATCGCTGAAGCCCAGGAGTCGGAGGTTGCTGTGAGCGAGGCTGACACCACGGCACTCACTCTAGCCCGGGCAACAGAGCGAGACTCTGTCTCAAAAACTAAATAAATAAATAAAAATAAACATAACTATAATCACGTAGGTGATGGCATTCTGATAATGATTATTCCATTTCCTTATCTCTAAGAAACTGATAAAACTCTTTTTTTTTGCATACTAAAAATAAAAATGCAATAGAAACAATAATAGTAAACATTTTTTTTAAAGTGATGGCTACTATTTATCTAGAGTTCACCGTGTGCTCTAGATAGGTACTTATCAGCAAAAAAAAATATTTAGTTAGTTAATTCATGCACCAGCCCTGGTGTTGCTATACCCATTTTATAAGGGAGGAAAGAAACTAAATCTTAAAAAGTCTAACTAGCCGGGCTCGCGGTGGCTCACGCCTGTAATCCCAGCACTCTGGGAGGCCGAGGCGGGCGGATTGCTCAAGGTCAGGAGTTCAAAACCAGCCTGAGCGAGACCCCGTCTCTACCACAAAAATAGAAAGAAATTAATTGGCCAACTAACATATATAATATAAAAATCAGCCAGGCGTGGTGGCTCGTGCCTGTAGTCCCAGCTACTCGGGAGGCTGAGGCAGGAGGATGGCTTGAGCCCAGGAGTTGGAGGTTGCTGTGAGCGAGGCTGACACCACGGCACTCACTCTAGCCTGGGCAAGAAAGCGAGACTCTGTCTCAAAAAAAAAAAAAAAGTCGAACTAACTTACCAGTACCACTGCACAGCAAGTGGGTGGTAGAGCGAGCACTTGAATCTGGGTCTGTGGGCCTTGCTGTTCTTCTGGAAAATTCAAGGGCATCCCGACAATTTAACTCTCATCACTCCTTCCAAACAGACATGCTTACTGCAAACGTTGTTTTTTTTTTTTTATTTGAGCACCTGTTATTTTATTGTTTTATACAGTCAACATTTGTCTCCATTTACCTATGTACTTAACTACTTTCTTTGATTATCATTCTACTTTTCGTTTTTTTTTTTTTTAACTTTCTGCCTAGCATCACTTCCTTTTGCCTGAAATATGTCCTGCGTAATTTCTCTGATCAAGAGTCTGTTGTTAAAAATCCCTCTTGTTTTTTTTTTTTTTCTTTTTGGTCTAAGAATGTCTATATTTTGCTCACTGGAAAAAATTTTCTCTGGATGTACAATTCTGGTATAATCTTATTTTTTCTGGATCAAGTGAAGCTACTATTATCATTATTTGAGACAGAGTCTCACTCTGTCTCCCGGGCTAGAGTGAGTGCCGTGGCGTCAGCCTCGCTCACAGCAACCTCCAACTCCTGGGCTCAAGCGATCCTCCTGCCTCAGCCTCCCTCCTGAGTAGCTGGGACTACAGGCATGCGCCACCACGCCCGGCTCTTTTTTTCTGTATATTTTTAGCTGGCCAATTAATTTATTTCTATTTTTTATTAGAGACGGGGACGGGGGGGTCTCACTCTTGCTCAGGCTGGTCTCGAACTCCTGACCTTGAGCGATCCTCCCACCTCGGCCTCCCAGAGTGCTAGGATGACAGGCGTGAGCCACCACACCTGGACCATTCTTTTTTTTTTTTATTTCCCAGCTTCAAATTGAGGCCATCAGTCCTATTAGCCCCTGTATCTGAAAAGCTGGAGTTTTTTACCCCTTCCCCCTCACCCCACAAAGTCTCCAAATCCTGGCTCACATTCCCTGAGGCTGGCCAAGTGTTTGTAGGTCGAAGATGACTTTCAAGGTTCTGCTTTCCTCTCTGCGTTCTGCTTCCACTTAGTTTTTGGACTCCGAGTATTCCTTTTCCTTGCCAAGGCATCAGTGCATTTTATAAGTTATTTGAGACTTTATCCAGAATTGTATTTTATTTTATTTTATTTTGGCAGGAAGGTCAGTTGCAATATCATCTGGCATTCTTCTGGGAAAATAAGGCTGTTCTATCTGTTGGTTAGAGGGACAGACAGACACACACACACACACACACAGAGGAATTTTTCTCTTTCTGTTAGTAGAATTCCATTTCGAAAGACTTATTTTGAACCTGTTTGTTTTGCCCCCTCTCTATCCCATTTGGACTTGCTTATAGCATCAGGAGCAGGCGTGGTGGTGAGAAGATGCCATGCACTTTTTTTTTTTTTTTTTTTGAGACAGAGTCTCGCTTTTGTTGCCCAGGCTCGAGTGAGTGCCGTGGGTCAGCCTCGCTCACAGCAACCTCAGACTCCTGGGCTCAAGCGATCCTCCTGCCTCAGCCTCCTCCCGAGTAGCTGGGACTACAGGCATGCGCCACCATGCCCGGCTGATTTTTTTTTTCTATATATATTAGTCGGCCAATTAATTTCTTTCTATTTATAGTAGAGACGGGGTCTCGCTCTTGCTCAGGCTGGTTTCGAACTCCTGACTTCGAGCAATCCGCCCGCCTCGGCCTCCCAGAGTGTTAGGATGACAGGCGTGAGCCACCGCGCCCGGCCCAATGCCATGCACTTTTAGACGTGCCCGTGAAAGATTGACAGCTATAGCTCACGCCCCCATGCAAGCACGAGCAGCAGGGCCAGTTATTGCTCTGCGGCGTGACAGTCTCCGTCAAGAAGTCTCTTTGAGTTCCTCTTTGTCTGGAAATCGTGCCGCACAGACCGGAAAAGTTAAATGGCTAGGAGCGTGGAGAAATCAATACTGCTTTGGCATGCAGCTACGTGGGTGAAAAGAGAAGGGGTAAAGACTGGAATCTCTAGACTGAGCGGTTTGTGGGCTGTCGGGAACCCGGCCGGCCACACGGCAGGAGGTGAGCGGCCAGCAAGCTGGTGAAGCTTCATCTGTGTTTAGGGCCGTTCCCATCACTCATGCCACCGCCAGAGCTCCGCCTGGTGTCAGGTCAGCTTTGGCGGCATTAGATTCTAACAGGAGCAGGAGCCCTACTGCAAACTAAAAATTATGGCAGAAAAGACAATAGGGTCTCCATATAGCGACACAAGTGGATCTACCATCGGATCCAGCAATCCCACGACTGGGCACCTACCCGAAAGAACAGAGGACACTCTGCAAAAAAGACACCTGCACTCGAATGTTTTCATGGCAGCACAGTTCACAATCGCAGAGATGTGGAAACAACCCAAGTGCCCACCCATGCACGAGTGGATTAATAAAACGTGGTCTGTGTACACCACGGAGCACTACTCAGCTCTGAGAAACAACGGTGACCCAGCACCTCTCGTGTGTTCCTGGCTGGAGCTGGAGCCCATCCTACTAAGGGAAGCGTCCCAAGAATGGAAACACAAGCACCACGTGCGCTCACCAGCAAACTGGTGTTGACGGATCAGCACCTAAGTGGACACACAGGAGTGACATCTGTCGGGTGTCGGGCAGGTGGGAGGGGAGGAGGGGACGGGTGTAGACAGACACGACGAGTGAGACGTGCACCGTCTGGGGGATGGGCACGCTTGAGGCTCTGACTTGAAGTGGGAGAGGGGGCAAGGGCAATATACATGACCTTAAAATGTGTACCCCCATAATATGCTGAAATAAGAAACTTATCTAGGCCGGGCGTGGTGGCTCACTCCTGTCATCCTAGCACTCTGGGAGGCCGAGGCGGGCGGATTGCTCAAGGTCAGGAGTTGAAGACCAGCCTGAGCAAGAGCGAGACCCCCGTCTCTACTATAAATAGAAAGAAATTAATTGGCCAACTAATACGTATAGAAAAAACTATCTGGGTGTGGTGGCGCATGCCTGTAGTCCCAACCACTCGAGAGGCTGAGGCAGGAGGATCGCTTGAGCCCAGGAGTCGGAGGTTGCTGTGAGCGAGGCTGACGCCACGGCACTCACTCCAGCCTGGGCAACAGAGTGAGACTCTGTCTCAGAAAACAAACAACAAATAAAAAACAAACAAACAATAATAACAATAACAAAAATACAAAATAACAAAATACAATATAACAAAATAACAAAGACACAATAACAGAAATACAACAATAACAAAAAGCAAACAAAAAACAAATAAAAAGGTTATCTAATAAAAAAAAAAAAAGAAGACAATAGGATGGAAGGGAAAGCAATAAATCACTCTGCTCCAAGTACTTAAAATAACGTCCAGCCTCACAAAGAACTCTGTGGGAGTTGTTTACTGAGACTGCTAGACAGAAATCACTGTGGATGCACGTTGTTGCATGCATGCTCGCTTAGCTTTTGCTGAATTTCTTTGCCTGTTGGAGGAGAAATCAGTTGTACCTCCTGAGCACTTGGGGGGTGGGTCTGCAAACCTCAGCAGCTGATTGTCGCTTTGATTGCTGCATGCAATTGGCTCAAGCGACCTCTCTCCATTCGCTCTCTCCATTCTCTGTCTCTTCCGTGCCGCCAGTCCGTGATCTTCATCCGGGACAGGAATTCTCACGGGCAGGAGATCTCGGGGTACATCGACTACGCCCACAGGCTGAAGATAGAGGACTTCGAAGTCTACTTCAGCGGGAAGAGCAGGATCCTCCCGAGGACCACCGATCTCAGGTGAGCGCTGACGCGGAATTCTCACGCCCTTAGGGGCAGGGGACGGGGGCGTTTTTATTCTGTGGTCTACACACCAGGGGTCCTCAAACTTTTTAAGCAGAGGGGTGGGCCAGGTCACCGTCCCCCAGACCGTTGGAGAGTGCGCACTGCGGGCCCGGGACGCGTCGGCTGCTAAGCAGGACAGGCAGCGGTGGGGACAAAAACACCCAGCGGCGGGGCCGGATAAATGTCCTAGGCGGGCCGCATTGTGGCCCTCGGGGGCCGTAGTTTGGGGACGCCTGGTCTACACGGTGCCTAAAATGCTAGCAATGCCTATCTAGCGGGAATGTCCTAAAACTGATTGGGGATTGGACGTAAATGCCAGAGACGGGGAAGTGGCCCAGGTACTTTATTTTTCTTTTAACAGCCCGAGAAAGGAGATTCTTGAGAGGCGAGATAAATACATTCTCGGGTCGCATTCCTTTTAAATGATAAGCAGAGCCTGAAATTGTCACCCTCCTGAGGCTCCCGGACCCCTCGGGACTTGGTCTGCGTAGACGTCCCCAAAAGTGGGTTGTCCAGCAAGGTGTCCACCCCCTTCTCTTTGGCCACCAGCCCAAGTGCTGGCCCCTGACCAGCTCCCTCTCTCGTTTCCCTCCTCTCTGTGCTGTTTAGGATTCCTTCACACCCGTTATTCTTTTTTTTTTTTTTGAGACATAGTCTCGCTCTGTCGCCCAGGCTAGAGTGAGTGCCGTGGCGTCAGCCTCGCTCACAGCAACCTCAGACTCCTGGGCTCAAGCGATCCTCCTGCCTCAGCCTCCCACCCGAGTAGCTGGGACTACAGGCATGCGCCACCATGCCCGGCTCATTTTTTCTATACATTTTTAGTTGGCCAATTAATTTCTTTCTATTTTTAGTAGAGACAGGGGTCTCGCTCTTGCTCAGGCTGGTCTCGAACTCCTGACCTCTAGCAATCCTCCCGCCTCGGCCTCCCAGAGTGCTGGGATGACAGGCGTGAGCCACCGCGCCCGGCCTAGAAACGTTGTCATTCTGCGATGAGAACCCTGTCTTGCATTTTTTGCAGCGGAAAATGCAAACGTGGTAACACAGGCCTGCTGTCATGAAGCGCAGCAGGGGAAAGGGCCTGAGAACTTGGTCATCTTTTCTGTTCAGTTTCCGTCTTGACTCCGTTTCCAAGATTCAGTACCTTCTCCTCAACGTAATTAATTATTGCATGATTTGTAAGTGCATAGCGTGGTGTATATAGCTTACCAAGTTCCTGCACACTCTTCTCCGACAACTTCGGGAGGTAGGCACAGCAAGCGTTATTCTCACCCTTGGAGAGAGGAGAAAATAAAGCGTAAAAACCGCTTGCCAAAGCTCGCAGGACACACGGTGGTGAGAAAGGTCGGGATGTTCTTAAACATCCTGACCCGCTGCTCAACTCCAAAACGCTCGTACTTGTGGAGCAGAGATCCCAGGTCTGCCCGTACAGCTCTGCTCATCTCCCAGCCAGGATGGCCAGGAGGAAATGAAGGGTTTCTCTTTGTGCTTCTCTTTAGAGCTCCCATGCAATATTCATACCCTTGGCCAGAGGATGGCCTGAAACACTAACGCTTGGGAAGGTATTACCGTCAGATTTCCCGCCGTCTGTTTTATTAAAACGCTCGGCGTTCCAAACCCCCTGAAGTTAGAGTCATGAGCACTTATCCCGTGCTTAAGTGCAAGCTTATGAAAGTATTCTGGCAACGTATTGGCAGTTTCTCAAGCTTAAAAGGAGACAAAGGGCAGCCAATGGACACAGCGCTTCTGCAAACGATATATATATAAAAAAGATATATATAAAATGATATATATAAAAAATGATATATATATAAAAAAATCTCGCCTATTTTTAAAGTTACCCGTGCTTTTCTAAGATTCGACGTGGCGACTAATCGTGAGGGTGTCGGTTTGTTCCCTTCAGCAGGCCATCGTATTTGCTGACTTTGGAAGAGAGGGGCAGAGATGCTTCGGGTGGAAAAGCAGACAGATTGAAGGAGACTGGTCACAACCACCCGGCACCTCGCTTTACAGTTTGGCCCGTGAGCCAGTAAGAAGTCTCAGGTTTGGCCGGGCTCAGAGGCTCACGCCTGTCATCCCAGCGCTCTGGGAGGCCGAGGCGGGAGGATCGCTCGAGGTCAGGAGTTCAAGACCAGCCTGAGCAAGAGCGAGACCCCCGTCTCTACTATAAATAGAAAGAAATTAATTGGCCAACTAATATATATAGAAAAAAATGAGCCGGGCGTGGCGGCGCATGCCTGTAGTCCCAGCTACTCGGGAGGAGGCTGAGGCAGGAGGATCGCTTGAGCCCAGGAGTTGGAGGTTGCTGTGAGCGAGGCTGACGCCACGGCACTCACTCTAGCCGGGGCAACACAGCGAGACTCTGTCTCAAAAAAAAAAAAAAAGAAGTCTCAGGTTCTACTCCAGGCCCTGCTTCGGAATTGGCATTTTAACACGATCCTCAAGGTTTCCATATGCAAGTTTTTGGGCTTCGTTCCTTTGTGAGGCTATATAGCAAAATGCCATAGGCTGGGTCATTTGTAAACAACAGAGACTCATTTTGGAGGTTGTGATTGAAGTCCAAGATCAAGGGGCCAAGCAGGGTTGGTGTCTGGCGAGAGCTGTTCTCGGTTTCCAAGACCGGCACCGAGAAAGGGCCTGAGCTGGTACCTGGCAGCCCTTTGGCATATGTAGTTCCATGCTCAGTCTGATTCGGAACTGAAGCTAACATTTTAAAGTTAAAGGTTTCATAAAGGCTCTATTCCTATTGCCTTACCTTTTGGCATGCTGTTTTATTCTGCGTGGAGGGAAACGTTATCTTCTCGTAAGCGAATCACGTTATGTGCGATTTCACTCGCTTTTTGTAACAACCTTCTGGGTCAGGGACCTCTTTTGCATTTTTACCTCTGATGCACCTGCACCCTAGAGGCATGCATTGGCGTCCTCAAAGTTGCACAGAGAGACACACACGTGCTCAACCAGAGATCCAAGGCCAGACAGAGATCGGTTGCCACTATTTCTTTTCCTTTTCTTTTTCTTTTTCTTTCTTTTTTTTTTTGGTCAATGCATTATTCTATGCAAAGAGGCCAATTTTGGTCTGGCTTCTGTCAGGTTGTATATTTCCTTTGCAGGTGTGTGTCTCACTCCACGAGACCTAATTTGGGGTTGTTTTTGCAGGGCCTTGAGCAGGGCTCTGAGCACCCTGGCTGTCTCCAAGGTTAGGGCTGGGGTATTTGGGCCGTCCCGTACCCCACCCTGGCCACTTCCTCCGGGGCACCGGGTTTGGCAGGGCCCAGCCCTTCTTTGTACCCGACCAGCCTTTCATTTTCAGTCCCCGCGAGTTAAGAATTTCGGCGTCCCGCAGCTCTGTGTGCGGAAAAGCTCCAAACAGACCCCAAAAGTGTGGCCTATAATTATGGCTTCAGCCTAAAACGTCTTTCGGGAAAAATCGTCCCCGGCTTGCTGGACCTCAGCTATGTCCCGGGACAGTTTTAGCATCTGTGCACATCCTCCGAGCTGTGCGGTTCACGTAATTTTCGTAATATCTACTTGGAATTCTTCTGCAGATAAATTTATTTATTTTTTTCCGAGACTTAACTCACGTTAGCTTCTCCTCACCCCCCCCCTGCAAAAAAAAACCCAAAAAACTAAATACTAAGAGCCATCTGCCGTGGAAAACTCGAAAATGGAAAAAGAGGTCCCCCAAAGCTGTCTATCCACCGTCCTAAATTAAACCCAGATACACCAGGACGAACAGTCCCTACCAGATTCTTGCTGAGATATCTGCCTGCATCATCCAACGATAGAATTTCTTTTAGACTCTTGTTTGTACCATTGCTTTGGAAGGAAAAGTCGGAATTACAGAGGAGCCCTGTGGCAGCCTCTATCTTAGAATCGCCCAGAATGTGCTTCCTTGGAGATTATGGGTCTGTGTAAACCCTAAGTGGATAATTAGAGATCTGGCACAACCTCCGGTTTATGGACAGCGCCAGCTGCGGCTAAGGCAGGGTCACTCTTCGTGTAAGAGTTCCTCCGGCTTTTTAAAAATTTCAGTAAAACCGACGCGACAATAAAAGGTACCGTTTTAACCGTGTTAAGTGGGGGATTCAGTGGCGCTAAGTGCATCGAATTTTCTGCGCAACTCTCCTGACTTTTTTATTTATAGAAAGCTTTAGGGTTTGGGAAAAATTCAGAGCGGTGCAATGAAGACCGACACAGTCACGACGTAGACTAAACAGTTGCTGACGTTTGTCTAAGTTGACTTCACATCTCAAGTATATTGGGGTGTGTGGGGGGGTGGTTTGTCTGTAGGGTTGTGTTTTCCATTTTAAAGCAGCTTTATAGATTTTTCCCCCCTCTAAATATTCCACCTGCATCTCCTAAGGATAAGCACATTCTCCTACGTAACGTCAGCATTACCCTGCATGAGAAAATGGATAATTATTGTCTGCTGTCGTGCAACGCCTAGCTCAGAATCAAGGTTTCCTTAAATGTTCCCAAAGTGTGTTTTATAGCCAGTTTTAGATCTGATCACCTGATCGATGTACAATAATCGCATTGCTTATGTCTCTTGGCTTCCTCCCCACACTTCCTCAATTTTTAAAAACTTTTTTTTTATTTTTATTTTTTGACCTTTTAAAGAGACAGGGCCGGTTGTCTTTTAGATGGGTTCTCATTCTGGACTAGTCCAATTGTTTTCTAGTGGCAACGTTTGACTTATTTCTATTATATCTATATATATATATTTTTTTTTAAATTGGGAGATCATTCCAAAGGCTTGACTGTATTCAGTGTAAATATTTCTTTTAGACAAGAATTTCTCCACTGATGGGCAATTATATATCTCACCGTAACAGGAAGCACCTGGTGTCAAATTGTCCCATTTTCAGTGATGCTCAGTTTGACCCCTTAAAGGAGAATTGCCGGATCTTTCCTCTAAAGGCATATATTTTCCTTGTCTAAGCAAAAAAAAAAAAAATTTTTTTTGTAGTATCTAAACTAGTATAAGCTAGCATTTGTGTGCATTCACGTAGACCTATTTATTTATTTCTCCTTTAAAACTCTGCATTTTAAAAGGAAACAGACCAGTCGCAAATTAACCTTGCTTTTCAGAGTTATTTTCATTTCGTGTCTTAAATTACAAGAAAGGACGGTATTTTGTTATCACGGGACTTAGAGTTAAAGTTATAGAGCAGAGATGACAACTTGCAGTGTGCAAATTCCACTGTGCACAAGACTCAAAAAACAAAATTGCCTTGGCTTACTGTCTGGAACTCATAGTCACTTTACTGAGATTAATCAGAGGTTTTTTAGTTTCTCAGGTCTTCCCGCAAATTTCCAAGCCCATTATCTTCATGAAAATAAAAAGAAAAAAAGATAAATTTTTTTTTTGTATGTGGTGAGAAGAGACTTGAGGGTGTTAAATAAACATCTCCACCTTCCTGCCACTTCTCTGTCTGAGCTCTGGCGATGCCCGTCTCGGCTGGGCGAACAAAGCAAGCAGGGACATACCATGATCATCCTTCTTTAGATTCCCTGCCTGTGGCCACCATAGAATGAAAAAACTAAGGTGGATTATGCTTCGGGGCACACACCTGTGTCCGGGTAGCAGCTCTCTGAGTTCCTATTCTTAGGAAGATGATGTATTACACAAGAATTCGCTCAAACGTACGACGTTTGTAATTTGGGGAGCCGTACGAATATGGTGGTCATAAAGGAATCTAAAAATCTGGAAATGCTTAAGTCCAAATCCCACAAACGAGGAGAGGGGATGGATTAGTTTGCTTAAGGACGAAAGGGCCGATGCTTTATGACTCAACTCTCTTTGTTTTGCTTTACCTCATTGTATTCTTAATACTAACTTTGTTATTAAGTATAAACTTAATATATACTTAGCATTTATTTTAATAGTAAGTATAACTTAATACTATTAGCATTCTTAATTAGTATTACTAAGTACTAATGTTGCTTCGTATTACTGAGTACTAATATTACATAGCATCACTAAGTACCAATATTACTTGGTAGTACCAATATTACTTGGTAGCACTAATATTACTTGGTATTGCTGAGTACTAATACTTAGTATTAAGTGATACTTAATTCTAATAGTTTAGTATTAAGTATATAAGTTAGTATTCTTAATACTAACTCCCTCCAATACCAACTTAACCTGGGTGATGAACAAGAGCGATTACAACTTTTCTAATTAATGACTACAATTATATATCATCCGTGATTTTTTTTTCCCCTTGACCATGGCTGAGTTGAGGCGCAGAGAACACTGGAGAATAAAAGCACGTGGACCAAATCCGCGTCTACCGAGAACACTTCCCATTGGAATGTTCCGGGAAGTATTTTGGGATTGAACTCAACACAGACGGACGTCTTACTGCCCTCTCCTCACCCTGATTTTTTTTTTTTACTGGCTCCAGAAATCCCGCCCTCCACGTTGGAGAAACCGTCTCAAACTTCAGGAGCCTAGGTTAGCATTGGGTAAAATCAAATCCCATCGGACATCGAACGACGAATAATTTTCACGATTCGGAGACAATCAGGACCTTCCGGCGTTCGGTGAAAAGTTTCCATTAGCTTTCCCGGGCTTATTCCGCGTGTCTGCCTCCCTCTCCACGTGCCCTGTGCTTTAAATCGCGAAGGACTGCTCACGGTTTCTCAGACCCATCACGCTCTCTTACGCCCTTGTACCAGAAGCACCTGTACCCCCTGTTCTCTACCTGGCGAAGAACTCTTCTACAAGAACACGGTTCAAGCGTGGCTTCCCCTTTTTCCAGATGCTTCAGCTCCCTGGGCTGAGCTTAGCAATGCAACTCCGTACCATTTGGGCCACATCTTTCCCTTCATATCACTTATAACGTGATATCGTCATATTTTTCTTGGAACTCAACACAGGAACAAACCATGGCGTTGGAGGTTTGGGCGGGTTGGCAAACGCTTGTGCTTCCTCCGTTATTTCTTGGGGCTCTAACTGACGAAGAGCTAACACAAAAAGTCCAGTGAGGATTCATTTAATAGGTGAATGCCTCCTTACCGAATACCTTCAGTGTGCCGAGTTCTAGCCACAGATGATAGAACAGTTACCAAAATAAAGTCAGCATTTTCTCATGGAGTTTTATGTTCAAGCAATGGGAGGCAGAAAATAAACAATAGCAGAGATACCTGTGTATCCAGCTGTGTATGTGTGTATGTATGCATATTAACACAGATATATATATATGTGTATGTGTTTACTTATACTGTGTTTCCCCGCAAATAAAACAGGGACTTATATTTATTTTTCCTCAAGATGAACCCTAGGGCTTATTTTCAGGGGATGTGTTATATTTTTTTAAGTACGGTACAACCATCTGCATTGATTCAAATAGAGTGAAGTTGTCTTCTTCTGGAACATCATCCTCACTCGCCAGACCCCGAATCCCATCCCGAATGTCTTGCGACTCTGTTTCCTTTAGAGCCACCGGCCCCGATCTCTCCTGTCGAGCACTAGAGCTCTCACGGGGCGGATGAGAAGGGCTGCTCGTGTTCTTTCCCGCTCCACGACCACACGCATGGGTTGTGCAGATGCGCTGCGCAGCCACGCCCGTCACTAGGGCTGATTTTCATAGCCACGCCCGTCACTAGGGCTGATTTTCATAGCCACGCCCATCACCAGAGCTGATTTTCATGGCCACGCCCATCACTAGGGCTGATTTTCATAGCCACGCCCATCACTGGGGCTGATTTCCATAGCCACGCCCACCACTAGGGCTGATTTCCATAGCTATGCCTGTCACTAGGCTGATTTTCATAGCCACGCCCACCACTAGGGCTGATTTTCATGGCCACGCCCACCACTAGGGCTGATTTTCATAGCCACGCCCACCACTAGGGCTGATTTTCGGGGTAGGGCTTCTATTTCGCACGTGCTTAGACATCCTGCTGGGGCTTGTTTTCAGGGAAACACGGTATTTAGTATTCGGCATCTACCCATTTATGTAAAATGCTAGAGAAAGACAAGTGCTACAGAGAGAAAGGAAGGAAGAAAGTGGGTGTATCTGGTTGTCACTGTAACTACGATGACCATAGATAAGACATCATTATCCCGATACGCTGATGTTTGATCGGAGACCGTGAGGAAGTGAGCTGGACAGAGAGACCAGGGAGGAAGGCTGGGTGGCCTAGGGCCACAGCAGTCTGTTTAAGGGACAGTGACGAGGCAGGGTGGCCACTGCAGAGTGACCAAGACAAGTGACCAAGACAGGCGGTGTAGTCAGGGAACTAAATCTTATTAAACATTCTGGGACCTTCTGTGGGAAAAAATGAGCAGCAGTCACTTTCTCTTGTGTCATCCAAAGTAGCAAAAGTCTTTTTTTAGAGGCATGTCTGGCATTTCACTTTGTCACTTTTAAGATTCCTCACAACCCTTAGGAATTGCCAAAGGTACAGAGTTTCACCCAAAACAAGACCCACCCGTGAAACAAGCCCCAGCAGGATGTCTGAGCACGGGCGCAATAGAAGCCCTACCCCGAAAATCAGCCCTAGTGGTGGGCGTGGCTATGAAAAAAAATCAGCCCTGGCGGTGGGCGTGGCTATGAAAATCAGCCCTAGTGATGGGCGTGGCTATGAAAATCAGCCCTAGTGATGGGCGTGGCTATGAAAATCAGCCCTAGTGATGGGCGTGGCTATGAAAATCAGCCCTAGTGAGGGGCGTGGCTATGAAAATCAGCCCTGGTGAGGGGCGTGGCTATGAAAATCAGCCCTAGTGATGGGCGTGGCTATGAAAACCAGCCCTAGTGACGGGCGTGGCTGCGCAGCGCATCTGCACAACCCATGCGTGTGGTCGCGGAGCGGGAAAGAACACGAGCAGCCCTTCTCATCCGCCCCGTGAGAGCTCTAGTGCCCGACAGGAGAGATCGGGGCCGGTGGCTCTAAAGGAAACAGAGTCGCAAGACATTCAGGATGGGATTCGGGGTCTGGAGAGTGAGGATGATGTCCCAGAAGAAGACGCCTTCACTGTATTTGAATCGATGTAGATGGTTGTACCGTGCTTAAAAAAAATAACACATCCCCTGAAAATAAGCCCTAGGGTGTCTTCTGGAGGAAAAATAAATATGAGACCCTGTCTCATTTTCGGGGAAACACGGTATGCAGGACTGCCTCTTTATACACTTGGAACTTTAAAACCAACCGAAATTGGGTCACCACGCCGCTTCGTCTTATTTCCTTGTCTAGAATAACAGATTTCCAGACTACGTATTTAATAATTACTGATACAAACTGAAGATGGCTAGAAGGTTATTAAGCCCGAGATTTCCAAAGAGAACTCCCTAAATTAGATCTTTTAGATTCTTAGAACAGTTTCCATTTTTCCTCCTTCGAGGCTTGCCAGTTGAATCCTTCCCAAGTCAGCCAAGTGACTCTTGGCTTAGCCTCTCTCCTCGTGCTCTGATCTCCCCATTTCTAAAACGACACCCCTCTTTTAGGCGTGTGTGTGTGCATCTACGGCTCGGTGAAGAAACGGCTCAGTGTTGAAGACTGGCGCTTTTTTAAACGGTGAAAGCTGTAATTTTTTTTTTTTCCCGGTTGGGTCAGACGCCCCTCTCTGTTTCTCACTGAAAGAGGCTCGGAAGCGATATTTCTTACGCGAGAAGGGTTTGAACACTTTTCCTAAGGCAGGAGAAGTGGCAGAATGTATAATCAAGAGACTTTTCTTTCTCAGGGCCTAGGACAGGAATTCAAATCCACCCTACATTTGTGGCAGAGAATGGCTCCTTTTTTTTTTTTTTTTTGTTTCCAGTATCTTTTTTCTTTTTTTAAAAAATCTGATCAGGGGACTCTTTTTTTGTTGTTGTTGTTTTGTGTTTTTTTTTTTTTGTTTGTTTGTTTTTTGAGATAGAGTCTTGCTTTGTTGCCTGGGCTAGAGTGAGTGCCTCGCTCACAGCAACACAGCAAGGCCGGAGGATCGATTGAGGTCAGGAGTTCGAAACCAGCCTGAGCAAGAGCAAGACCCCGTCTCTACTAAAAATAGAAAAAATTCACCAGTCAGCTAAGAAAAAATGAAACAAAAAAATGAGCCGGGCGTGGTGGCGCATGCCTGTAGTCCCAGCTACTCGGGAGGAGGCTGAGGCAGGAGGATCGCTTGAGCCCAGGAGTCTGAGGTTGCTGTGAGCGAGGCTGACGCCACGGCACTCACTCTAGCCTGGGGAACAGAGTGAGACTCTGTCTCAAAAAAAAAAAAAAAAAAAAAGATCAAACATCAAAAAAATATTTTAAAAAAGACAACATTGGTTTTTTTATAAATGCAGACTTCTTGAGGCAAATTTTAATTTTAAACAAGTTGTTCAATGTGTTGCTTATTAAATACTTTTGTACCATGAGTAAAAAAAACAGAAGTTGTTAGACTACTTTTTTGCCCCAGTTTGATTTTATCATAACTCTTCTGATCAGAGAATAAATTATTTTTGCTGAGTAAATAAGATAGTAGATACAGGGCGTTGTGTTAGTGTTTTATTGTTTTATACATATATACACACACACTCACACACACTCAAAAAATAATAATAATCACATGCTAGTGCCCAACAGAGAGCTGCTTTCTTTTGCCTTCCACACAATTCACCATTGCAAGGACGCGGAAACAACACAAGTGCCCGTCCATCCATGAGTGGATGATTAAAATTCGGTGTGTGCTCGCCATGGAATATGACTCAGTTTCTAAGAAACGACAGTGATCTAGCACCGCTCATATTTTCCTGGGTTGAGCTCGGAGCCCGTTATCCGAAGTGAGGCCACACAAGATGGGAAGAAGAATGGGCTCCACGTGCCCTCGCCACCAAATTGGCCCTGACCGATCAATACTGCGGCGGTCACACGGCGGTAATCTTCTCCAGGGATTCGGGGATTGGGGGCGGTGTAGACCCTCACCTGAGGGATGTGGCGAGCATTGTGGAGGGGAAGGGCATGCCTCTGACCCTCGCTTGGGTGAAGCAAAGACGTAAAGTGTAACCAAAATGTTTGCACTCTCATAGTTTCCTGAAATTGCAAAAAAAAAAAAAAGAAAAAAGAAAAAAGCTAGATTGCAATGAAAATTGCAAAAGAGAGGTCAGATTGGGTGCCTCTTCAGGATGTTAAACTGCCTCCACCAGCAAAACTAACACCGGGGCTGCAGTCAGAGAATCCTCAGCCATCGAATCATCTGGACAAGCCCTGCCTTCCGGGCGTGGCGCCTAGAGGCTGGAAGAGGGGCCGCGGGCAGAGGGAGCCCTGTGAGCCACGTCTGTCTGGAAGGAAGAAATTATTGGGAGGGGAAAGCAGCAGGGTGAGAAACGGCGAGGGTCGGAAAGGGAAAAGTCACAGAGGGCTCCAAGATTTCTAACCGGACTTGCACCAAAGCGATGGGCAAGAAAAAGAAAAAAAAAACAAACAGCTTTTAAAGGGGAGACGAGTACGTTTTAGACTTTTGTTTCATGATAAAGGTGGCGTTTCCCAAATACAAATGTCCCCTCGAAGGCGACTGAAAGATAAACATGCTATTTCACAGATTGCAGATCTGGGCAAGGAACATAAATCTGGAAAGAAAAATAAATAAATAAAAATAAAAAAGGCCGGGCGTGGTGGCTCATGCCTGTAATCCTAGCTCTCTGGGAGGCCGAGACGGGCGGATTGCTCGAGGTCAGGAGTTCGAAACCAGCCTGAGCAAGAGCGAGACCCTGTCTCTACTATAAATAGAAAGAAATTAATTGGCCAACTAATATATATAGAAAAAATTAGCCGGGCATGGTGGCGCATGCCTGTAGTCCCAGCTACTCGGGAGGCTGAGGCAGGAGGATCGCTTGAGCCCAGGAGTTTGAGGTTGCTGTGAGCGAGGCTCACGCCACGGCACTCACTCTAGCCTGGGCAACAAAGCGAGACTCTGTCTCAAAATAAATAAATAAATAAATAAAAAAATAAAATAAAAAAAATAAAAAAAAAAGGCATGGTCAGTCCCCATGAGTCCGGTCGTTTTTCAAATACATCGCTGCTCAAAATTCTGTGCCCAGATCTATCTTACGTTAGTCAAAGGAAAAGTAATGATATTTTCTCTAGTTTGGGTTCTGAGTGCCTTTTGGCTTCTGGATTTGAAAAGGAATTTAAAACATCGTAACAATGATGCGAGGGGAGCTATTCTTCCGTGCAGTAACTTAAGACAAGTAAGGGAAGCCTCACGGGAGGCTGTTGTGTTTGAGGGGAGTCCAGCCCGTGTTCTTTACCAGAATCTTGGCTCACCTTCACCTAAACAAGGCTGAAAGTGGTTCCGTGGTTAGCACCGGCGGTTGCCAGGTTAATAGCTTTCATTTCCTGTCGTGGCTCATTTCTTAAAAAAAAAAAAAGAAAAGAAATCTGAGCCTTTTGTATTTTGAGGAAATACTTTCATACAGCAAAAAATAGGCTCTCGAAACAGAACCGGTTGTTATTCTCTGCTCGTTTCATGATAACAGACAACTGCCCGGGGACATGTCACCGTTGTCCGTTCTCTGCAATTTCCAAAGCATTCGATAATGCTACTCTAAGTTAATTAGACAGAGGCGTGAATTAGAATATTCCAGGGGATGGTAGAAATCACCTACTTTCATATGCTTTCTTGGGTAGATGTACAAACGTTTGGTGTATGAAATGATGGAACCGCCTACCCGGATTGATGGCATAGTTAGAACTACGAGTAGGATTAAATTTATGGTTTGACTCAGTGCTACTTGCTATCTCATTAGCTCTGTGCTTTTGGAAACATTTTTTGTAAATGCTCTTAAGATGCCAATCAAATACGATTTCTTTGATTTATTCACCTTAAATGTCAATGTCTTATGTTGTCCTAGTTTTCTTTTCTTTTCTCTTTTCTTTTCCTTTCTTTTCTTTTCTTTTCTCTTTTCCTTTCTTTTCTTTTCTTTTCTCTTTTCTTTTCCTTTCTTTTCTTTTCTTCCTTTTCTTTTCTTTTTGTTTCGTTTCGTTTCATTTTGTTTCGTTTCGTTTCGTTTTTTGAGACAGAGTCTCACTCTTGTTGCCCGGGCTAGAGTGAGTGCCGTGGCGTCAGCCTCGCTCACAGCAACCTCAGACTCCTGGGCTCCAGCGATCCTCCTGCCTCAGCCTCCTCCCGAGTAGCTGGGACTACAGGCATGCGCCACCGCGCCCGGCTCATTTTTTTCTATATATTTTTAGTTGGCCAATTAATTCCTTTCTATTTTTAGTAGACACGGGATCTCGCTCTTGCTCAGGCCGGTCTCGAACTCCTGACCTCAAGCGATCTGGGAATCTTACAAATAGTCCCAGGATGAGTCTTTTGTGCACCTGTGTCTTTGTCATTCCTAGAAGCGGAATTTCGGGTTCGATAATTCTTACAAGTTATAAGTTATAAGAATATGTCCTGGTAGGTCAGCACGAAAAATCATAAAGCTTCCAGGTTTTGAGGAGTCTGAGTGCCAAGCTACAGAGAGCGCGTGTGTCCAGAAAGCCCCGGGTGCTGGGGAAGTATTTTACGCAGGGTATAGGACATGACGCCACATTTTTAGGGGAATGGTGACTGCCAGGGGTGGATGGTTGAGAAGGGAGGCAGACCAGAGGCGGGAGGGGCCGGGGAGACTGATCACTGATCATGAAGGCATCACGTGCACTGCGGCATTTGGGTTAGTGCAGATGCGCTGGGCAGCCACACCCGTCACTGGGGCTGATTTTGATGGCCACGCCCATCACTGGGGCTGATTTTCATAGCCACGCCCATCACTGGGGCTGATTTTCATGGCCACGCCCATCACTGAGGCTGATTTTCATGGCCACGCCCATCACTAGGGCTGGTTTTCATAGCCACGCCCATCACCAGGGCTGATTTTCATAGCCACGCCCATCACCAGGGCTGATTTTCATAGCCACACCCACCACCAGGGCTGATTTTCATAGCCACATCCATTGCTAGGGCTGATTTTTCATAGCCACGCCCACCACTAGGGCTGATTTTCATAGCCACGCCCATCACCAGGGCTGATTTTCATAGCCACGCCCCTCACTAGGGCTGATTTTCATAGCCACACCCATCACCAGGGCTGATTTTCATAGCCACGCCCACCACCAGGGCTGATTTTTGGGGTAGGGCTTCTATTGCTCATGTGCTTAGACATCCTGCTGGGGCTTATTTCATGGGGAGGTCTTATTTTCGGGGAAACACGGTACATACACCCAGGACTATTCCTGGCACAGAATAGATGGTCTAAATTGTGTTCTATTGACCTAAATAGCCCTTCTGACTATCCGCCCCTACAACTTTTAAAATCCTGAATTATTTTTATAAAAGTTTCGGTGGGTTTTTCAGCAGTTATCTATATTTTCCTAACTTGCATATGCATGTATTGAATATCCGAGTGAAATTAGACATACAATATGTAGCCATGAATGGAAGCCAAGTGAACTAACTTATGAAAACACTAAACTTCAGATCTCATAAGCTTACCAATGCAAACAACCGCTCAAACGCATAATTTTAGATGGCATGTAATATTTCAGAGAATTCATTTCTTGCAGAAAGTTTTGCTGTCGTGATGCTCTTTGAAAAATACAAAAAAATTTAAAAAAGAGCAGGACTATGTATTATTCTAGATTAAATTCCACGTCTCTCTGCCACAAATGCAGTTCCGAGTAATGTAACTTTTCCACAGCAATGCAATAAAATGAAAAGGATCGGCCATAAGAAAACATGTTTTAACGTTGTCCAAACATTTCTATCATATTTCTGGCAAATCCGTGGCAAAACGTTGGAAGCGTTTTGCACAAACATTGGCTGAATCAACCGTAGATCAGCGGCGTTTAAACGGTTTGTAGCTGCATAGACCACACATCTCAGTCTGCCCGAGACTGCCCAGGCTTCCTCTTGTCCTCTGGGCACAATTATTTGTGGCAGCCACTATCTTGGGTCCTACTTTGGACAATAAAATTATTAAGTGCGTCCTCCTTACAGCCCGGTTTACACAGAGATCAAAAAAGAGAAAATAACGTGTAATGTTTAAATGTCACCATGATTCGTGCAAACTCTCCTGACTTTTCCTGTTTTTTAAAAAAAAAACAATTGTGTTTAAAGTGTACAACTGTGAAATATATGTGTTTATTGTGAAATACAACCAATCAAGCTAATTAGCGTATCCATCCATCTCACATAGTTATCATTTTCTGTTTTCCTTCCTTCCTTCCTTCCTTCCTTCCTTCCTTCCTTCCTTCCTTCCTTCCTTCCTTCCTTCCTTCCTTCCTTCCCTCTTTCCTTCCTTCCTTCCTTCCTTCCTTCCTTCCTTCCTTCCCTCTTTCCTTCCTTCCTTCCTTCCTTCCTTCCTTCCTTCCTTCCTTCCTTCCTTCCTCCCTCCCTCCCTCCCTTCCTTCCTTCCTTCCTTCCCTGTTGCCTGTGTTTTTGGGGTCATATTCAAAAGACCATTGCCCAGACAAATTTCAGGGAGCTTTTCCTCTGCGTTTTCTTCTATATTTCTAGAATTCTAAATTCTACAATTTAAGATCTTCGGTGGAAGTCCTTAATCCAATTCGAGTAGATTTTTTTTATACGACGTAAGAGGAGGGTCTCATTTCTTTCTTCTGTATTTGGACACCCAGTTTCCCCAGCACCACTTATTGAAGACACTTTCCTTTCCCCGCTGTGTGTTCTTGGCATCTTTGTCAAAGATTAATTGGCTTGCTAGAAATGCACGGGTTTAAGTCTGGACTGCCCTGTTCCCTTGGTCTGTTTCTGTGCAAGCGACATATTGCATTTTCAGGTGATAACAAAAAAATGGTATATGGATGCCTCAGAGAACAATGGTGTAACTCAGAGTGAATTTAATCAACGAATTCCACACTTTCGAACGGAGTAAGGGGAGTGATGAATAGAGTGCAAAACAACGGAGAAATACAATCAGAGGAAAGGCACTAAAAATAAATAACCACAAACATTTGAGAGGCAGATTGGTCCATAAGCCACAGACCTCATCTCTGTGGCTGTCCTTTTAAAAGCAAACATAATATCAGTGACATGTTAGCAGGAATAAGATACATAAAAAAATAAGTATTTTTATTTGAGACAGAGTCTCGCTCTGTCGCCCAGGCTAGAGTGAGTGCCGTGGCGTCAGCCTCGCTCACAGCAACCTCAGACTCCTGGCCTCAAGCGATCCTCCTGCTTCAGCCTCCTCCCTAGTAGCTGGGACTACAGGCATGCACCACCATGCCTGGCTAATATTTTTCTATATATTTTTAGTTGCCCCATTTATTGCTTCCAATTTTTAGTATAGACAGGGTTGGGGGGGGTCTCGCTCTTGCTCAGGCTGGTCTCGAACTCCTGACCTGGAGCGATCCTCCCGCCTCGGCCTCCCAGAGTGCTGGGATGACAGGCATGCGCCACCTTGCCTGGCCAAGAATTTTAATTCTCAGGTATGTTCTTCTACATAGTTGCACGGACTGTCCCTATCGACTTATCTTGAGACCGAATGTCCCCAAATGTGTTTTGAAATATGTCTGCCAATTTAAAGTCGTTTATCTGTGTCAATCCCTACTAAATGTTGACTCTTGCAGCTTTTACAACTGGGACAATCACACCGCCGTTTGCAACTCAAGTCCCAATTTTCAAGTGATCACTGACAATCCGGAAGGCTTGCTTTTCAAATACAAAAGGGACCGGAAAATTCTCAACGTGGACTCAAAGGTAATTCTGCTTTTACGCTTAGTTATCTCTTCCGATGTTACTCTGTTTATACCAGTCTTCAAAAATCTACTGAGTATGCCACACTCGTTAGTTTTTTGGGCCTCGAAATGAAACGCCATTGGGAGCCTTAGAGCATGCACCGTCTTTGCAAAGAACGCTCCAAAGATTCCTAAATTATTAGAAATCAACAAGGAACACAATGAGTGAGACGTGCACCGTCTGGGGAATGGACACGCTTGAAGCTCTGACTCAAGGGGGGGGGGCAAGGGCAATATATGTAACCTTAACATTCGTACCCCCATAATATGCTGGGAAAAAAATTATAATAAAAAAAATCAGAAAGGAAGAGTTTCGTGGGAATTTAAATACTGTGTTTCCCCGAAAATAAGACAGGGTCTCATATTTATTTTTCCTCCAGAAGACACCCTAGGGCTTATTTTCAGGGCATGTGCTATTTTTTTTAAGTGCGGTACAACCATCTGCGTTGATTCAAATAGAGTGAAGTCGTCTTCTTCTGGAACATCATCCTCACTCTCCAGACCCCGAATCCCATCCTGAATGTCTTGCGACTCTGTTTCCTTTAGAGCCACCGGCCCCGATCTCTCCTGTCGATACAAGTGGATCTACCATTTGATCCAGCAATCCCATTACTGGGCATCGACCCAAAAGATCCATTGACACTCTGCAAAAAAGGCACCTGCACTTGAATGTTTATAGCAGCACAATTCGCAATTGCAAAGCTGTGGAAACAACCCCAGTGCCCATCAAAATCCATGAGGGCGTTAATAAAATGTGGTCTGTGAATGTTGGTTTTTAACTGTGGCCCCAGTCACAGCCGCTAAGCAAAGCTGAGGCCTTGCCAGCTCTCTGGTTTTGCTACCCAAGTCTCCGAGTGTTTGGTTGATTATAGCCCTAAAACACCCACGCTCTAAGTAGCTCTTAAACATTCGCCCCCCCGCCCCCACCTGAGCATTCACCTGGTGTATGTATATCTGAACTGAAAGTCCCACCGCCTATAAATTGAGTATTTACTCAACTAACGACCGATCAACCCAATGGCCTGGAGGAACACGTTAAACATTACATAACAGAACTTGGCTTTTATGAATGAAAACTCCTAAAACTTAAGTGCCATGCCCTGCTCTTGACCTGGAAAACTGATTTCAATTTTAAATGCGGCGTTTAAGGAGCAGCCCCTAGAGATAAGCACATTGCTCTCAAGCGTTCAGGGCATGAACTCGTTGCATATATGAAGTGTGTTACGAGAAAGGCCAGCTGGAGGAAGGAAAAAAAAAATATATATATATATATAATTTTGAATGTTATGTATATATCTACCCATATAAATATATCTCAATGTTTATTAATAAGAGAGTATAGGCCGGGCACAGTGGCTCACGCCTGTCATCCCAGCACTCTGGGAGGCCGAGGCGGGAGGATCGCTCGAGGTCAGGAGTTCGAGACCAGCCTGAGCAAGAGCGAGACCCCCGTCTCTACTATAAATAGAAAGAAATTAGCTGGACAACTAAAAATATGTATAGGAAAAATGAGCCGGGCGTGGTGGCGCATGCCTGTAGTCCCGGCTACTCGGGAGGAGGCTGAGGCAGGAGGATGGCTTGAGCCCAGGAGTTGGAGGTTGCTGTGAGCGAGGCTGACGCCACGGCACTCACTCTAGCCCGGGCAACAGAGTGAGACTCTGTCTCAAAAAAAAAAAAAAAAAAAAAAAGAGAGAGAATGTAAATGGATAACCCTTCACCATGCACATTGAATATCTGCAGTGAAAAGAAAAGTATATATCCCGACAAAACATACATGGCCAAAATGACTGTTTTAAGCTTTTAATCACCGGGGCAGGCTAATCAATCACGATGCTAAAGGCACGAGGGACCAGTATGGCCCAGGGAAATGAGGGTGGAGAGATTTGGGGAAGAGAACTTTAGCCCCGATTCATGCTTGCTTTTTCACAAAACATGGGGAGGAGCACAAAGTTAGTTTCGTGGCTGGATGAGATGATTAAGAACAAAGTAATTGTTTTTCCCATAATATCCAAAAACCTGATAATGCATGAAAAAGAAGAAGCAGGCACCAGAAAACACACAAGTATGGCCATAGCATGATTGCAAGTGCAAGACCTCAGCTAGGAGATTGTTTCTAAATCAACAAGAGAGAGAGAATGGTTTCTTCCGGGTCCCCTACAGTTGAAATAATAGTCAACTCCCATGACACTTTGTTGTTTTTTTTTTTCAGCGTATTATGGGGGTACAAATGTCAAGGTCACGTATATCGCCCTTGCCCTCTTCCCGCCTCGAGTCAGAGCCTCAAGCGTGCCCATCCCCCAGACGGTGCACATCTCACTCGTCGTGTCTGTCTACACCCGTCCCCTCCTCCCCTCCCACCTGCCCGACACCCGACAGATGTCACTCCTGTGTGTCCACTTAGGTGCTGATCCGTCAACACCAGTTTGCTGGTGAGCGCACGTGGTGCTTGTGTTTCCATTCTCGGGACGCTTCCCTTAGTAGGATGGGCTCCAGCTCCAGCCAGGAACACACGAGAGGTGCTGGGTCACCGTGTTTCTCAGAGCTGAGTAGTGCTCCGTGGTGTCCATAGACCACGTTTTATTAATCCACTCGTGCATGGATGGGCACCTGGGTTGTTTCCACATCTCTGCAATTGTGAATCGTGCTGCTATAAACATCCGAGTGCAGGTGTCTTTTTCATAGAGTGACTTTTGTTCTTTTAGGCAGATGCCCAGTAATTCACTACCCCTCAGCAAAAGCTTTCGATTTCTGACGCGTTGAAATCCCAAAGCAGGGTGCAAGATGTTGCAGTTTATTAGACGACTGAACACAATAGCATTCATAGTGATCAAGGCTATTAGCAAGAGGAAAAAAAAATCTCATCTTGGTAACCTCTAAGTGATGACTGATGGCTGGAATATCTTCAGCATAAACATTAGTGGCCTTGGCCCTGTACATTGCCTCAAATAGCTGAAGCAAGAGTAAAAAAAAAAAAAAAAAAAGACCCATAATCAAACAAACCAACAAAACGGTGGCAGCCCCAACTTGGTAGCCTAGAAAACTACCTCGTAATCGTAAGAGGTTGCTCCACGGGGTAAGTTCTTCCCCTTTTGGGAAACACAACTTGCTTTTAAAATCTTACTTTAGAGATGGGGTCACTTTGATTTGCATTTTTATTATTACTGCAAATAAACTTTTCTTTCATATTCATGTTAGCATATTATGTTGCTTTTCATATATATATATATATATATATATATATATATATATATAATTTTTTTTTTTTAAGACAGAGTCTTGCTCTGTTGCCCAGGCTAGAGTGCCGTGGCGTCAGCCTCACTCACAGCAACCTCCAACTCCTGGGCTCAAGCGATCCTCCTGCCTCAGCCTCCTCCCGAGTAGCTGGGACTACAGGCATGCGCCACCATGCCCGGCTCATTTTTTCTATATATATTCTTAGTTGGCCAATTAATTTCTTTCTATTTTTAGTAGAGACAGGGGTCTCGCTCTTGCTCAGGCTGGTTTCGAACTCCTGACCTCGAGCAATCCTCCCGCCTCGGCCTCCCAGAGTGCTGGGATGAGAGGCGTGAGCCACCGCGCCCGGCCCTAAGTGCTGAATTTTCTTAACCAGCTATATTGTTTGCAGTTGCCGTGGGGTATGTGTGATTATTTTTAGCACTCTTGTTGTCAATCATTAAGGAACAATTTTTAAAAGAAGGTTCTCCAATAGATACACAATGAACACATAGCAAACATTTTTTAACTCGTTCATTAAAGAGGGCCCAAAAAGGTCTTACAACCTGTTCAAAGAGTAAAGACATATAAAGAGAATAAGAAATTCTGAGACTAATTTGCAAATAAATGAAAAGTGGATCTGCAAAAAAAGCCAATGCAAAAACCAGCTGCACTGCATCGAACACAATTACTTTGCATCCCTACAGACAATTATGTGAATTATTGTCAGATTCCTGCAATTTACAGAGTTAAAACTAATCAAAGATGAGAAAACCCAGATGTAAATCTGGTTTGCCTCCATGTAAATTAGATGTAAATCTAAAGTAATCATCTGTTTGATATATTTTTTTTTCCCACTTCAGAGTTTCTCACATTTTTTTTTTTTTTCCTGGCGGTCTCCTCCCCTCTTCTTATCATAACAATTTCAAAGAAAGCTTATTCTGGATGGTAAAACCAGGCTTATCTTGTTAGTAGCTCTGCCTAATCGTTGACACAGGTGCATCAAGCGTGTTATTTCGCCATAAGGGGCTCCTCCAGTTTGCTTTGTAGACTCTGAGGCCATAGGATTTTGAACAGAGGCTAATAAATAAATTCTGCCCGAGCCGTTTTGCATGCGGAATTTCAAATCGGACTTTTTTACAGCCCTTTACTTATTTATCATCCTTGGTCAGGGAAACCAAACCCGAGATACTCTCTCCACCACGTTTCACCTGCAACGCCTACAAATTTGGGTGGATTCCCCTTTCCCGAAGGTTCCCAGTATGTCCCAAGGTGATTTATACGTAGCAAATATATTTAATGGAAGGTTCTTCGAGCCTTTGAGGCCAAGAAATAGGGCAGGTTGCTGGAAGGCGCTTTGCAGACATGGAAGGCATTGCCCCCTCAGTCAAGTCAAACTGGATTCCTTAGAAGTGGCTGTTCCCAACTGGGTACTACTTTCTCTTGGAAACACAACAGCTCATATGTTAATGACATTAGCTCCTCCCTATTTCTCCCAATGTATTCTGAGCCATTCATATTAATAGTGACTTTTTTTTTTTTTTTTGAGACAGAGTCTCACTTTCTTGCCCAGGCTAGAGTGAGTGCCGTGGCGTCAGCCTCGCTCACAGCAACCTCAGACTCCTGGGCTCAAGCGATCCTCCTGCCTCAGCCTCCTCCCGAGTAGCTGGGACTACAGGCATGAGCCACCATGCCCGGCTGATTTTTATATTATATATATTAGTTGGCCAATTAATTTCTTTCTATTTTTATGGTAGAGACGGGGTCTCACTCAGGCTGGTTTTGAACTCCTGACCTTGAGCAATCCGCCCGCCTCGGCCTCCCAGAGTGCTAGGATTACAGGCATGAGCCACCCCGCCCGGCCTTAATAGTGACTTTTAACCAAAGTAGCTCCTATTTCGTAGAGAAAACAGTCAGCCAATAATTAATAACTGTGTGTCTTCCACTAGCATTTTTACAGAGTAGCATAGTTTATATATTGCAACTGTTCCTTTTTTTTTTTTTTTTTTTTGAGACAGAGTCTCACTCTGTTGCCCGGGCTAGAGCGAGTGCCGTGGCGTCAGCCTCGCTCACAGCAACCTCAGACTCCTGGGCTCAAGCGATCCTCCTGCCTCAGCCTCCCGAGTAGCTGGGACTACAGGCATGCGCCACCACGCCCGGCTCATTTTTTCTAGATATTTTTAGTTGGTCAATTGATTTCTTTCTATTTTTAGTAGAGACGGGGTCTCGCTCTTGATCAGGCTGGTTTCGAAGTCCTGACCTCAAGCGATCCTCCCGCCTCGGCCTCCCAGAGTGCTAGGATTGCAGGTGTGAGCCACCGCGCCCGGCTATATTGCAACTTTCAATAGCAGACACAAAATGAACACTTTCCTTAACAGGACCAAAAAAAACCCCAGCACTTTCCATAGGATCTAAGCAAAGGTATATATAAGTAAACTAAAAATTATGCCTAATAATTCGGCATCAACTTTTCGGCATTCTGTATTAGTTAGAAATTATAAGTCAAGTGAGTCATGTTATTTATCATATAATTCAACTTAATAGCAGTATAAGGTTTTATGTTACCTAAAGATCTTGGAGAAGTGTCTTCAAGCTCACTTATTAAAAGAAAAAACACAATTACTATGAAAATAAAGTCGTCAGAATAATGACTCGATTCGATGCAGTATATAATTTTGTAATATAAATTTGCATTTTTTCATCATCTTAAATGTTGTGTAATGTTAACCTTAATATTGTGTAAATAATGTAATGTAAATAACGAATGATGTTAGTTTATTCAGTCAGCATACCAGAATAGAAACTTAGGAAACACGAGCCAAAATAGGATTAAGATGTTGCTTTTATCATATACCCTAACACAGATAAATAAGAGGACAGGGCTGCTTGCATCAAACCAAGATTGTCACGATATCCAGTGATTTTTAGGAGCTAGCCATGCCACGTGGCATAACGCTTGGTCCACTAGATTCAGCAAGAATAGGACGTAGTGGGCCGGGCGTGGTGGCTCACGCCTGTCATCCCGGCACTCTGGGAGGCCGAGGTGGGAGGATCGCTCGAGGTCAGGAGTTCTAAGCCAGCCTGAGCAAGAGCGAGACCCCGTCTCCACTATAAACAGAAAGAAATTCATTGGCCAACTAATATACATATTGAAAAAATGAGCCGGGCATGGTGGCGCATGCCTGTAGTCCCAGCTACTCAGGAGGAGGCTGAGGCAGGAGGATGGCTTGAGCCCAGGAGTTGGAGGTTGCTGTGAGCGAGGCTGACGCCAGGGCACTCACTCTAGCCCGGGCGACAGAGCGAGACTCTGTCTAAAAAAAAAAAAAAAAAAAAAAAAAAAAGAATAGGCCTTAATGAAAATCTCTCGAAAGAATGAGTGATTTGGGAAGTAATCGTGCTTAGGCTGTGAAAACACTGAATTTGGGAATCCGTATTACCCCGAGAGGAGTACCACGACTGTCATGAGAAAGCAGCTTTTCACGAAACCCCTCCTGCATCTACGGGCACTTGGGGACCGGTCGGCGCCAACCCCAAACTCGAAACGTTTTCGTCTGACAAACCCGACGTCACGCTAGGGTTCCTTCTGAATTACGACCCTGGAGGCCCGTGTAAGCCTCGCGAAGCCCCCCTGGCTAGGAACTCTGCATTTGGCGGCTCTCGGGAGTTTCAGGAGGGTCTGGACGAGCACGGGGCTTTTGAGACACGGCTTTTGAGCCTTGGCGTGTTCAGCAACGCGACACCCCCAAATCTCCTAACTGCATTTGTGTCCCCCGCTCCTGAGAAATAGAGTCTAGGGTGGGACACACAGAAATGCCCCCCCCCAGTGCAAACGGCCTTTGCAGCTTGTTTTCAACAACATTTAAGCCAAAAGAAAAAAAAAAATATATATATATATATATATATAATTATTCGCCGATCGTTTGCACGGATGTGACTTGCACGGTGTAATTGCCCTGTCTGTCTGTCGTAGGCGGATCCGGGTGACAACTCCACGAGAACCCCGATCCAGACAGAGCTGTACATCCAGGCCGTCATTTTCGACCACATTTCCAGAAGGAAGACTTGAGCGCCCACGTGTGAGGCGGTTTCCCTCGCGCTCTGTTAAGCTCGGATGAACTCCGCAGGCGGGAGCCAAAGCAGAATGACCAGGGATGAATGAGTGAGTGAGTCCCCTAGCTGCAAGGGCAGCTTAGGATAATAAAAGTAAATACAGAAATGACAACCGTAAACGGGACTGTCTTTTTTTTTTTTATTGCACGGGTAGCCCTTTGCTCTGATTTTGAGGGCTTTTTTTTTCTTCTTTTCTCTCTCTCTCTCTCTTATTTTCTCGGACAAGAAAGCCGATTGCAGGCCAGGCGCGGTGGCTCACGCCTGTCATCCCCGCACTCTGGGAGGCCGAGGCGGGAGGATCGTTCGAGGTCAGGAGTTCGAAACCAGCCTGAGCAAGAGCGAGACCCCGTCTCTACCAAAAATAGAAATAAATTAATTGACCAACTAAAAATATATATACAAAAAATGAGCCGGGCATGGTGGCGCGTGCCTGTAGTCCCAGCTACTCAGGGGGAGGCTGAGGCAGGAGGATCGCTGAGCCCCGGAGATTGAGGTTGCTGTGAGCGAGGCTGATGCCACGGCACTCACTATAGCCTGGGCAACAAAGTGAGACTCTGTCTCCAAAAAAAAAAAAAGAAAAGAAAAGAAAGCTGATTGCAGCAGCTCATCGGAGAGAATCCTGTTGCTGCTTCAAAGATACGGTCATTGGCGACATGTTTTCTAGCTCAGATTTTCCAAAACAAAAATGTTCCACTAGGCCCTATTCTCTTTTTTCTTTTCTTTTCTTTCTTTCTTTCTTTTTTTTTTTTTTTTTTTTTTTTGGAGACTGAGTCTCACTCTGTTGCCCGGGCTAGAGTGCCGTGGTGGCATCAGCCTCGCTCACAGCAAACCTCCAACTCCTGGGCTCAAGCGATCCTCCTGCCTCAGCCTCCTCCCGAGTAGCTGGGACCACAGGCATGCGCCTGGACCATGCCTGGCTCATTTTTTCTAGATTTTTTTAGTTGGTCAATTGATTTCTTTCTATTTATTGTAGAGACGGGGGTCTCGCTCTTGCCCAGGCTGGTTTCGAACTCCTGACCTCGAGCGATCCTCCCGCCTCGGCCTCCCAGAGTGCTGGGATGACAGGCGTGAGCCACCGCGGCCGGCCCACTAGGCCCTATTCTTGCCGAATCTAGTGGACCAAGCGTTATGCCGCGTGGCATGGCTAGCTCCTAAAATCACTGGATATTGATCAAATTGGGGTCGTTTGTACTGTATTATTCTACACCTTGGGCGCCTTGGCAGAAATTCTGAACTAACAAGAAAAGCCATGTTTGGCATTTCATTATATATGTATCTGGTTTTTTTGAAGCTACATATAAAATAGCTTAAGCAATGAATATATACACGATTTAACCTCTGCAGAAAAGCATCTGACTTTGCAGTTTTCTGTTGTAGGTAGTGTATTTTTATAGCGTGGATATATCATTATGTTATTTTGAAAATGGGATGGCTCTGGTGCTCATTCAGGTTTAGGAGCCACCTGGCCTCTCAGGACCTGTTATTTTGTTCCAGGAACTTGCCGCAGTTTGTAATAATTCCATTATTTGTGTGTATCTTTCATGTCTGCCTCATTTTCCAGACTATAATGTCCAAAAGATATTTACATTTGTCACTAGGGCATCCCTGGTGACATTAAGCAGTTAGGAGATGTTCTTTGTTGAAGCGAAATTGATACAATAGAAAAACAGAGGCAGGGCGCGGTGGCTCAAGCCTGTCATCCTAGCGCTCTGGGAGGCCGAGGCGGGAGGATCGCTCGAGGTCAGGAGTTCGAGACCAGCCTGAGCAAGAAAGAGGGAGACCCCCGTCTCTACTATAAATAGAAAGAAATTAATTGGCCGACTAAAAATACGTAGAAAAAAAAAATTAGCCGGGCGTGGTGGCGCATGCCTGTAGTCCCAGCTACTCGGGAGGAGGCTGAGGCAGGAGGATCGCTTGAGCCCAAGAGTTGGAGGTTGCTGTGAGCGAGGCTGACGCCACGGCACTCACTCTACCCCGGGCGACAGAGTGAGACTCTGTCCCCCAAAATAAAATAAAAAAATAAAATAGAGTTATTTATTAACTAGTAACCTTTCTGTACTATTTGAGAAGTGAAGTTGGATTAACGTCTCAGAAACTCAGAAAGATTGAGGTCGTTGATTCTAAACTTTAGAAAGATAAAACATCCACTTGTTTGAGTTTGATGTTCACAATACGAAGCATGTTATAACAGGCGGCCAAGAGATGAACACGGAATTAGTCGAGCGGTTTCATTTTAGGGTTTTGTCTGGTCTGAAAACCGTAGTTTTCTGTGGTCTGAAAACCATAGCTTACGTTTTCCAGCTCGGGCAAAAAGGAAGTCGTAGGGAAGAAAAGAAGAATTTTTCTAGGGCTCTCTAACGTTCAAATATTTCTTATAAGTTTAATAACACAAAACTGAGTTAAAGAAACTGTTTCTGTCCCCAACGAGACGTTGTTTTTGTTTAGTTTTTTTTTTTTCCTTCCCTGTTTTCTTAGAAAATAATTTAATCACCTACTACTTTATAAGGGGTGGTCTTAAAGCTCAGGAAGCGAAACAAAATGGAAAAGATGCATAAGGGCTCTGGAGGTATAAATGACCCTTGGGCCCAGATCAAAGGACATCGGAGCCTTTTTTATTATTATGGGAAAACAAAACAGGGGCTTCCTAATCGAATTAGTGAAGAATAAATAAACTTTCCACTGCCAAACAGATTCGATATTATGAGATGTGCAAAGTTTGGGGGATGGGCACGCTTGAAGCTCTTGACTCGAGGGGGGAGGGGGTCAAGGGCAATATACGTGACCTTGACATTGGTACCCCCATAATATGCTGAAATAAAAAAAAGAAAAAAGAAAGAAAGAAAGCAAACAGGAAATCAGAGTTGACATATTTTAGGAGAGAAAAATGACACTAATTCCATCAGCGATGTGGAAATATGCAGACAAAAGCCCCGAGCTTGACTTCAAAAGACTGGCCGATTAATGTCCAATTGAATGGTTTTTGTGCAGAAGAAGTTATTATTAAATATTTTTTATATTCTTAATTAAAAAAAAATAACGATGAAATAAGCCCAGTTTCTAATAAGAGTATGGCATAAGTCAACATCCAATTACGCAGTTTGCAAACTCGACCGTAAAGAAAGAGTATGGTGAGTGATCTCGTTCAGGGAAAAAAAAAAAAATCCAGCATTCAATAGAGAGGCTCTTATCCTTTCTGTTCATAAAAAGGAGTTCAAGACGGGCGCGGTGGCTCACGCCTGCAATCCTAGCACTCTGGGGAGGCCGAGGCAGGAGGATCGCTCGAGGTCAGGAGTTCGAAACCAGCCTGAGCAGGAGCGAGACCCCGTCTCTACTATAAATACAAAGAAATTAATTGGCCAACTGATATATATATAAAAAAAATCAGCCGGGCGTGGTGGCACATGCCTGTAGTCCCAGCTCCTCGGGAGGCTGAGGCAGGAGGATCGCTTGAGCCCAGGAGTCTGAGGTTGCTGTGAGCGAGGCTGACACCACGGCACTCACTGTAGCCTGGGCAACAGAGTGAGACTCTGTCTCAAAAACAAAAAAATAAATGAATAAAAACTAGAGACTCGGCCGGGCGCGGTGGCTCACGCCTGTAATCCTAGCTCTCTGGGAGGCCGAGGCAGGAGGATCGCTCGAGGTCAGGAGTTCGAAACCAGCCTGAGCAGGAGCGAGACCCCGTCTCTACTATAAATAGAAAGAAATTAATTGGCCAACTAATATATACAAAAAAAAAAAAAAATTAGCCGGGCATGGTGGCGCATGCCTGTAGTCCCAGCTACTCGGGAGGAGGCTGAGGCAGGAGGATCGCTTGAGCCCAGGAGTCTGAGGTTGCTGTGAGCGAGGCTGACGCCACGGCACTCACTCTAGCCCGGGCAATAAAGTGAGACTCTGTCTCAAAAACAAAAAAAAAAATAAATGAATAAAAACTAGAGACTCTTTGTCTTTCTCTGTGATGGTTCAGAGAAAGTCTAGAGAAGGTGTGGAGTGAGAGAGACAAGAGTATCATTACTTCCTCCTGCAAGTGTGGCAGCCCAGGAGGGGAGTTCAGCTTATACCAGGCGTCCTCAAACTATGGCCCGCCGGCCACATGCGGGTGTTTTTGCCCTTTTTTGTTTTGTTTTGTTTTGTTTTTTTTACTTCAAAATAAGATCTGTGCAGTGTGCACAGGAATTTGTTCATAGTTTGGTTTTTTTTTTTTAAACTAGAGTCCGGCCCTCCAACGGTCTTGAGGGACAGTGAACTGGCCCCCCCTGTTTAAAGATTTCGAGGACCCCTGGTTTATATGGAACAAGGTGCGTGGTGAGTCTCCCAGGGGGGAAATAAAAAAAACAAAGCGAGAGGCAGCAATTAGAAGCATCATTTAGCCCTTTGCACTCGCTCACTTTTCTTTCTCCATTCCTTTATTCTACTCGGGATTTAATTTCTCAAACACCATGGATTTTACAGAGCCCGGCGGCAGAACACAAAACCGGAGTTTCTTTTCATACGAACTTCATTTATTTGGATTTTTTTTATATATATATATTTCAAATTATCGATACATTCAAAGAGGCATTTCAGTCTCTATAATTTTTTTTTTTTTTTGCCAACCGTGCCGAGCCACACGCGGCACCCGAGTGCCAAGGGTCAGAGGACGGCGGTCACAAGGTCCAAGCGCGACAAGCACAGGGCGTCAAGCCCCGGCTGTCCTAAGCTCCACTTGCACTCCTGGCTGGCGACGTGTGAAAAATGCAACCGCCTTCTGGAAGCAGAGAGTGTTTGGGGGCAAGAGGAGGGAAGAGGGAGAGAGAGAGAACAGAAAGGGGAACAGAATTTCCTACGTTAAATATTAATCGTGCGTGGGTGGTGATTTTTTTTTTTTTTTTAGGCAGGGCGAGGAGCTGCTATTGACATGCACAATGTGTGTTTATTGCCACGAGGCAGATGTTATAAAAAAAAAGAAAAACAACAGACAATATCCAGAGCTGGAAATTGGCCCCTGGGCCAAGGGCAGAGGCTGGGCAAGAAAAGGAAGGACAAAGAAGGGAGCAGTAGGGACGAGGGGAAAAAAGCACCAGAAAGAAACAAGAAAGGCCAGCGGAGACACCCCAGGAGAGCTGAGTTAAAAGGTCACACCTAGGCCGGGCGCGGTGGCTCAAGCCTGTCATCCTAGCTCTCTGGGAGGCCGAGGCAGGCGGATTGCTCGAGGTCAGGAGTTCGAAACCAGCCTGAGCAAGAGCGAGACCCCCGTCTCTACTACAAATAGAAAGAAATTAATTGGCCAACTAATATATATATATATAATGAGCCGGGCATGGTGGTGCATGCCTGTAGTCCCAGCTACTCGGGAGGCTGAGGCAGGAGGATCACTTGAGCCCAGGAGTTTGAGGCTGCTGTGAGCGAGGCTGATGCCACGGCACTCACTCTAGCCTGTGCAACAAAGTGAGACTCTATCTCAAAAAAAAAAAAAAAAAAAAAAAAAAGGTCACACCTGAGCCGAGCCTTTAAGCGTTCTCGGGGTTTAAGGGGTTGAGCGGTCAAGTGGTGCAGGATTGAAAGGTTTTTGTGGGTTTTTTTTTTTGCAATAGAAGCAAAAATGGTAAAGCTGAGCTATGCTGCACACCTGGTGAGGTGAGGACAAGATATTCCTCCCCTTTGTGGTCAAAGTTGGATTGGAGGCCGGGCGCGGTGGCTCACGCCTGTCATCCCAGCACTCTGGGAGGCCGAGGCAGGAGGATCGCTCGAGGTCAGGAGTTCGAGACCAGCCTGAGCAAGAGCGAGACCCCCGTCTCTACTACAAATGGAAAGAAATTAATCGGCCAACTGAAAATGCATAGAAAAAAAATGAGCCGGGCGTGGTGGCGCATGCCTGTAGTCCCAGCTACTAGGGAGGCTGAGGCAGGAGGATCGCTTGAGCCCAGGAGTCTGAGGTTGCTGTGAGCGAGGCTGACGCCATGGCACTCACTCTAGCCTGGGCGACAGAGTGAGACTCTGTCTCAAAAAAAAAAAAATTGTATTGGAAATAAAGCAAACCGAGAGAACTCAAGTACGGGGCAGAATAGCAGCATCCCTGGAGATAAACAAGAGAGGAGAAAAGGCTGAGCCGAGGTGATATTTATTGCAGAGATTTCCCACTAACCCTTCCTACCCGATGAATGATGTTAGAAGGGAAGATTGAAGGCTCACTAGCAGTGGGTCTGGAAGAAATGAGAAGAATCTAAATAATCACGCCTCCCGTTGTTTCCTCACTTCCCCACTTCAAGGCATTAAGGGAAGTGCAAGTGCTTTTTGTCACACGGATTGTTACACTGTCACCTTGAGCAATGCTTTTGTTACATTGTTGCAATGCGCCATCACATTGTTGCCTCGCACAGTGGTTCTGCTGGGTTGTTACATTGTTACAATGCATTGTTACATTGTCACCTTGAGCAATGCTTTTGTTACATTGTTGCAATGCGCCATTACATTGCTGCCTCGCACAGTGGTTCTGCTGGGTTGTTACATTGTCACCTTGAGCAATGCTTTTGTTACATTGTTGCAATGCGCCATTACATTGTTGCCTCGCACAGTGGCTCTGCTGGGTTGTTACATTGTTACAATGCATTGTTACATTGTCGCCTTGGGCAATGCTTTCGTTGCATTGTTGCAATGCGCCATCACATTGTTGCCCGAACTATGTAGCATGAACTATGAGCAAACACAACGGCTAGGTATGCTTACAGACCCAGACACACACACAAAAAAATCAGCAGCAAACCATGGCTGTTTGGGGACAGTCTAACAGGTAAAGGCAAAAGGCTAAGGAAGCATGAATATACCACAGCCTCCATGGAAAACAGAGCTAGAACTAAACTTATGATGCTTTCGTGTCTCGTATAGATACATTGTGCTTTTGTGTGTGATGCTATGTATATTGATTTGTTTTTTTTGAGACAGAGTCTTGCTTTGTTGCCCAGGCTAGAGTGAGTGCCGTGGCGTCAGCCTCGCTCACAGCAACCTCCAACTCCTGGGCTCAAGCGATCCTCCTGCCTCAGCCTCCTCCCGAGTAGCTGGGACTACAGGCACGCGCCACCATGCCCAGCTCATTTTTTCTATATATATTTTTAGTTGGCCAATTAATTTCTTTCTATTTATAGTAGAGACGGGGGTCTCGCTCTTTCTTGCTCAGGCTGGTTTCGAACTCCTGACCTGGAGCGATCCTCCCGCCTCGGCCTCCCAGAGAGCCAGGATGACAGGCGTGAGCCACCGCGCCCGGCCTGTATATGGCTATTAAGTATCACAGAACTATGTATTTCATGTGGAGATTAAATCCAAGTCGTATGGAATTTAAAATCTATTGTTTTCTTACTTGATCTGTTCAACCAAAAATTTATGCGCAAGGGTTTGCTACGGTGCCGCTTGGCATTTTGGGCTCTTGTAAGGCTGGATCGGGAAGCAGAGATGGGTATGGAGTGTGAGTTTGCGGCCAGGCACAGAAACGTGAAGACGCTCATTGGTCTCTCCGGAAGTTCATGTTGCCCGGGCCTTTTAGACCTCAGCGAGATGTCACTTCAGAGCCAGCAGATAGGTGTTTTTCTCCGGGAAAAGGCAGAATCACTTTCCGTTGCGTAAAGATGAACGCCTTAGCTGTGTGCAGAATGAGCAGAACGAAGAGACAATGAAGTATTTGAAGTATTTGAAATGTCAGAAACCTGTTTCTTGCAGTTGCTGCATTAAAGGTAGTTAGGAGGACGGAGAAGTGTGGATGAGAGTGGTGTCTAAGGGAATATAAATAAACGAGATCAGACCCGTGTCGGAAGAGCTGGCAAAAGTTGGGAACCGTTAGAGGCAGAGGGTGAGAGAGGAAGGAAGGAATGAGAAACAATGAGAAGCTTTTTGTTAAGAAAGTCCACACTTTAGCAAGACACATACTTTAAAAAAAGAAAAAATATATATAAAAAAACAAAGTCCACAGGACAAGAAGCTAATTTTCTAATAGAAGTGACTTAAATCAGGGCCGGGCGCGGTGGCTCACGCCTATAATGCTAACTCTCTGGGAGGCTGAAGCAGGAGGATCGCTCATGGTCAGGAGTTCGAAACCAGCCTGAGCAAGAGCGAGACCCCGTCTCTACTAAAAACAGAAAGAAATTAATTGGCCAACTAATATATATAGAAAAGAATGAGCCGGGCGTGGTGGCGCATGCCTGTAGTCCCAGCTACTCGGGAGGCTGAGGCAGGAGGATCGCTTGAGCCCAGGAGTTGGAGGTTGCTGTGAGCGAGGCTGACGCCACGGCACTCACTCTAGCCTGGGCGACAGAGCGAGACTCTGTCTCAAAAAAAAGAAAAAAAAAGAGAGAAAGAAGAAAGAGAGAGAGAGAAGGAAGGAAGGAAGGAAGGAAGGAAGGAGGAAGGAAGGAAAGAAGGAAAGAAAGAAGGAAAGAAAGAAAGAGAGAGAGAGAGAAAGAAAGAAAGAAGGAAGGAAAGAAAGAAAGAGAGAAAGAAAGAAAGAGAGAGAGAGAGAAAGAAGGAAGGAAGGAAGGAAGGAAGGAAGGAAGGAAGGAAGGAAAGAAAGAAAGAAAGAAAGAAAGAAAGAAAGAAAGAAAGAAAGAAAGAAAGAAAGAAAGAAAGAAAGAAAGAAAGAAAGAAAGAGAAAAGCAGGCAGTGTCTCTTCACCAGGGCGGCCTGCAGTGTGAGCTGTCTCTGAAGAGCAGGACAACAACAACAACGACAACAACAACAACAACAACAACAACAGCCATGGAAGCAGACAAGGAGGCCTTCCCACTTTTTCACGGGACTCGGAAGACAATTTCTGCCCAGGCCGACTTTGAGCCGGGCTCGGCCGCTCGGGCCGGGGCGTCACCCCCCAGATAAGAGACGCCACAAAACACCTGCGCGGGGCAGCAAACGCCAACACCGTCTTCCCTCCGTCTCAGGACTGGATCTGCTCCCACCGACGGTCGCAGGACCTCCCGCCCAGGCCCGGCAAGCCGAGGAGGCGCGGCCGGCTCTTCCGCAGAGCCGGAGATAATTTCTTCTGCAGGACACCCCGGCCACCTGCACGCGTTTACGGCCCCTGTCATAAAACCAGTGCAAACACTCCGTCCTCCTCGGGGACTGCCTCCCGCTGAGAATCCCCAGCCTTTTATGGCCCATAAATTCTCCCAGCACCCTTCATGCGATAAAGAGTAATGACTCTGTCTCCCCCCAGCCCCGATGAACAGGGAAACTGGAGGCTGGCGTCGCCTTCCAAGGTCCTGCCCAAGGCCACCGAGGGAAGAAGATAGAGTCCCCTTGCTCTCTGAGACACGCCCAGCAGGGCTGGCCCGGAACCACACGGGGAGGCCGGGCCGTCGAGATTTCCGCTTCCCTGATTTCTCCTGCCGGCTCCTGGCACCCGTCCTGGGCTTCCCCGGAGGTGCCAACTTGACACCCCAGTGGACAGTGCCCAAGGCGTCCGGCCTTCCTGGTTTTATGAGGGGGGGCCTCTCGGGAAGGCTGGCTGAGGCCAAGGCGGGGTGGCTCACTCACGCCTGTCATCCCAGTGCTCTGGGAGGCCGAGGCGGGAGGATCAGCTCGAGGTCAGGAGTTCGAGACCGGCTCTAGGCAAGAGTGAGACCCCCCCCCCCGTCTCTACTAAAAAAAAAAAAATAGAAAGGAATTACTTGGACAGCTAAAACTATATAGAAAAAAATTAGCTGGGCGGGGTGGCTCACTCACGCCTGTCATCCCAGCGCTCTGGGAGGCCGAGGCGGGAGGATGGCTTGAGGTCAGGAGTTCGAGACCAGCCTGAGCAAGAGCAAGACCCTGTCTCTACTATAAATAGAAAAAATTAGCCGGGCATGGTGGCGCATGCCTGTAGTCCCAGCTACTCGGGAGGCTGAGGCAGGAGGATCGCTTGAGCCCAGGAGTTGGAGGTTGCTGTGAGCGAGGCTGACGCCACGGCACTCACTCTAGCCCGGGCAACAGAGCGAGACTCTGTCTCAAAAAATAAATAAATAAATAAATAAATAAATAAATAATGTAATAATAAATATAATAATAATATAATAATAAATAATGTAATAATAATATAATAAATAAGAAATAATGCAATAATAAATAATATAATAATAATATAATTAATGATATAATGATAATAAATAATATAATAATAAATAATAATATAATAAATGATATAATGATAATAAATAACATAATAATAAATTATAATATAATGAATGATATAATGATAATAAATAATATAATAATAAATAATGCAATAAATAATAAATAAAAATCGACTGAACTGATGTAACAGCAGGGCCTATCCAAGCAAAGAGGCAAATAGTAAAGCAAAAAAAAAAAAAAATACCTTATGAGAAATTACTGAGAACGCCTCACACGGAGAAGACGTTGAAAATACGAAAGGGGTTAAGAAATTGCATTGTCTTATGCACTCTTGTGTATATGTGATATCTCCCACAAAAATGTCTGAAAAATAAAGTGATTAAATACATGGCCACAAAAAAAAAAAAAAAAAATAGGGACTGGTTTCCAGGGCTTGGCTCCCGGCCACAGTTATCTCGGTCTCGGTTTCACAAGGGCAAGAGTGTGCTCCGGAGTTCAGAAATTGAAAAACAGGGTGGAGGAGTTGCCGGTAGGTGATCACTTGCGGTCAGAGAAAGCTGTTTGCTTTTCCGTGGGCAGGTACCCGGGGGCCGTTTCAACCGACTTCCCTCCAGGAAGAGAGGCCAGAAAAACACCTGGATGCCCTGAGAGCATAAAAGTAAAGCATAAACTGAGTCCCCACAAAATGGTGACATTCTGTCATTTCTATGCCCTCCCCCCATCTGTCTGTAATTCTTTTTTTTTTTTGAGACAGAGTCTCACTCTGTCGCCCAGGCTAGAGTGAGTGCCGTGGCGTCAGCCTCACTCACAGCAACCTCAGACTCCTGGGCTCAAGCGATCCTCCTGCCTCAGCCTCTTCCCGAGTAGCTGGGACTACAGGCATGTGCCACCATGCCCGGCTAATTTTTTCTATATATTTTTAGTTGGCCAATTAATTTCTTTCTATTTTTTTTTTTTTTTTTTTTAGTAGAGACGGGGGTCTCGCTCTTGCTCAGGCTGGTCTCGAAATCCTGACCTTGAACGACCCTCCTTCCTCGGCCTCCCAGAGTAGCTGAGACTACAGGCATGCGCCACCATGCCCAGCAGCTAATTTTTTCTATATATTTTTAGTTGGCCAATTAATGTCTTTCTATTTTTTTTAGTAGAGACAGGAGGGTTCTCCACTCTTGCTCAGGCCGGTCTCGACCTCCTGAGCTCAAACGATCCTCCCGCCTCGGCCTCCTAGAGTGCTGGGATGACAGGTGTGAGCCACCACCGCGCCCTGCTGTGAAAAGACTTTTTTTAAAGGAACTGCTTTGTCGAAAACCCAAGCCTAAGAGTTAATAGACTGCTGTGTGCAATAACAGCTGATAAGACCAAAACAGAGAAATATGCTAGAATAAAAGCAGGCTTTTTGGAGTCCGGTAAGAATTTAAACAGGAATTACAGAGGCCACCTGAGCGGCTTGCAGCAGGAAGCAGTGAAGACAGAGGGCAGAGCCTGGAGGTTGCACATGGGAAATAATGCAAAGACCCGGGCAGATTCTCCAACTATCGAATCCCAAGTAGCAAACAAGCAGCCTATGGGAAAAAAATAAAGCCTTCAAGGTGGGCTTGCAAAATTTCTCACGCTGTGATTGGAGAACGATTCATAACATTCTACCAAGGGGCAAATCATCAATTGCTGGAAGCAAAAGAATATATTTTTAATTTTTTTTTGGCAGGAAGAGGCATATTGGTAAATTCTCACAGCAGCAGCCCGGCGCGGTGGCTCACGCCTGTCATCCCAGCACTCTGGGAAGCCGAGGAGGGAGGATCGCTCAAGAAGGTCAGGAGTTTGAGACCAGCCTGAGTAAGAGTAAGACCCCCGTCTCTACTAAAAAAAAAAATAGAAAGAAATGAATTGGCCAACTAAAAATATATAGCAAAAACTAGCCGGGCGTGGTGGCGCATGCCTGTAGTCCCAGCTACTCTGGAGGGAGGCTGAGGCAGGAGGATCGCTTGAGCCCAGGAGTCTGAGGTTGCTGTGAGCGAGGCTGACGCCGCGGCGCTCACTCTATCCCGGGCGGCAGAGCGAGACTCTGTCTCAAAAAAATAAAGAAAATCCTCACAGCACCGTGACCAGTAGAAATTTGCAGTAAACGTGGAATCGAATAATTCAAGGGAAAACACGACTGTGTCAATTAGTCACAAAGCCTTATGCGTTTTCATGTTGTTCTGATATGCTAGTTATGAGCAGAATAAAAAAAAAATAGCATAAAAAGGGGCCCACTCCCCTCACGATAGAATTTGTTTATTTTTAACTAAATAGAAAAAAAAAATCAAAATGCTATATACGGTTATAAAGATATCAGCACGTGAAAATATTCTATGCCTCAGGGCGTAGAAAAAAAGGAGACCGGGAAAACACACCCCAAAATACTGACGTTGGTTTTGTCTGGGTCCCTTGACTATGGGCGATTGAAAAACATACAAACCTCTCAGTTTCTGCCCCCGAGGAGCTGACTAATTCCCATCCCTCAGTATATTTGTTTTAGTCACATTTAATTTCCACGTCATTAACATTTTAAAGAGCGCCTGAGTCAGAAGCACTTGCAATGATTTCAGAACAACAACAACAACAAAATAAACAACAAAAAAAAGATGAAATGAGCAAAGGCTAACATCGAATTATTTTGTGCTTTAGGAATACCACCGCGTTATTATTATTATTATTATTTTTCTTCTGCACGTTTATACGGGAAAACAGATGTGTCTGGCAGGAGACGCTGGATAGGACAGCCTTCCTCCTTGTCACCGTGCAGGTGACACTTGGATTCAGTTCAGCAAATAATTCGTGAAGGAGATTGCAGGGCGGCCGTGACCCTAAAAAGTCGAGAGGCAGTCCCTGCCTTCAAGACGCTTGCGTGCACGAAAAGAGGTGAATAGACGCAGCGACACGTCCGTCCCCCTCTTTCCGATTCCGACTGGACGCCTCGGATGCTTGTCTGGTTCTTGTCCTATTTAAGGACACAGAACAGGACCGAGCCTCTGGGCAAAACGTTCCCAACGGTAGAAGGTAGCACAGGGCGGAGATGGCAGGTGGCTTCTAGAAGCTTCTGACGGGCCCTGGCTAACATCCAGAAAAAAGAAAAAAAAAAAAACAAAAAAGAAAATGAGATTTCAGGCCCTACAACCGCACGGAAGGACCTGGATTCTGCCCAGGTTGGAATGAGCTTGGAAGAGGGTTTCCACCCAGAGCCTCACCTGGAACCACAAGCCGGGAGCCCACCTAGAGATGAAACACAGGTGTTGTTTTAAAGCCTCTTTTAAGTCTGTGGAAATTCGTTACGTCGCGACAGAAGTGACGTTCGGTTGGCAGGGGGGCAGAGCTCTGCAAGCCGTTTAGGGCACTGAAAGATTTTTTTTTAGGCTTATACTAAAGCGAATTAATGACCAAAACGAGGAAGAGGTTGCAAAATAAGAATGAAGAGCCCAGGTGGGAGGAATGTCTAAGAGACAGCCCGTCTACGCCTTAGCAGTGGACTTGCAATTCTCAGAGAGGAGGGGAAGGTTGGACGCAACTCTGAGGCTCGGGACCCGGGAGGCTGAAAGGGTCGAGGGTGCCGTCCGCGTGAGTCTGGAAACCAAGAACGCGGCTGTACAGTTGGGTGTGGATGCTCAGTCTCGTTTTGCATGCTTTGCCGAGTTCAGGATGCCAGCGGGATACTCCCAGTTCACCAGAAACAGGAGGATGAGGCCGGGCGCGGTGGCTCACGCCTGTCATCCTAGCACTCTGTGGAGGCCGAGGCGGGAGGATCGCTTGAGCCCAGGAGTTTGAGACCAGCGAAAGCAAGAGCGAGACCCCGTCTCTACTATAAATACAAAGAAATTAATTGGCCAACTAATATATATAGAAAAAATTAGCCGGGCGTGGTGGCGCATGCCTGTAGTCCCAGCTACTCGGGAGGAGGCTGAGGCAGGAGGACCGCTTGAGGCCAGGAGTTGGAGGTTGCTGTGAGCGAGGCTGACGCCACGGCACTCACTCTAGCCTGGGCAACAAAGCGAGACTCTGTGTCAACAACAATAATAATAACAATAATAAAGAACACTTGCATGCACCGTGCATGGAAACTCCAGTTTAAAGGACAGTTTCATTATCGATCGACTGGTGATCCAGGGCCCGGGGCCAGAAATCAGGCTCCTCTGAGCTTGGAGCTCAGCTCTGCGAAGTGCTGCTGCCTCAGTTTCCCTGTCTGTGAAACTGGGCTTCGTTGTGAAGATGCTTTGAAGGCAAGACACGTGAGACCGAGGGAACGCGGAGGGTCTAGGGCGTCAAGCGTGAGGTGCAATGTTAGCGAGTACTGTAACCTCTGTGGTGAAGCCAAGGAAGGAGAGAATGAGGGAGACGATCGGAGCCGGCAGCACCGAGACCCAGCTCGGAACTGGGGGGTCTTCACACACCCTCCTGTCTCGACACCAACCCGCAGAGAGGCCCCTTGAGGGACTGGAGGTGGGGGTGGCATTGGGGTGTGGTTTTTTTTTTAGTGATTAAATTTTTTAAAATTTTTTTTATTTCAGCATATGATGGGGGTACAAGTGTTAAGGTCACATATATTGCCCTTGTTTCCCCTCCCCCCTCGAGTCAGAGCCTCAAGCGTGCCCATCCCCCAGACGGTGCACGTCTCACTCGTCGTGTCTGTCTACACCCGTCCCCTCCTCCCCTCCCACCTGCCCGACACCCGACAGATGTCACTCCTGTGTGTCCACTTAGGTGCTGATCCGTCGACACCAGTTTGCTGGTGAGTGCACGTGGTGCTTGTGTTTCCATTCTTGGGACGCTTCGCTTAGTAGGATGGGCTCCAGCTCCAGCCAGGAACACACAAGAGGTGCTGGGTCACCGTGTTTCTTAGAGTTTGGTTTCTTACTCGTGGGGGACATGCAGCCATTGGCTCGCACAGGCTTCTCTCCTCCCGAGAAGGTGAGGAAAGGGACCGGGTAGGTGTGACAGGTGAGGACGGGGATGGGGCAGGTGTGACAGGTGAGGATGGGGACTACCGGGCAGGTGTGACAGGTGAGGACAGGGACCGGGCAGGTGAGACAGGTGAGGATGGGTATGGGGCAGGTGTGACAGGTGAGGATGGGGACCGGGCAGGTGTGACAGGTGAGGATGGGGACCACCAGGCAGGTGTGACAGGTGAGGATGGGGACCGGGCAGGTGTGACAGGTGAGGATGGGGACCACCAGGCAGGTATGACAGGTGAGGATGGGGACCGGGCAGGTGTGACAGGTGAGGACGGGGACCACCGGGCAGGTATGACAGGTGAGGACGGGGACCACCGGGCAGGCGAGCAAGCAGAGTGACAGGGCGCGGTGGGGACCGGACAGGACGCAGGTGCAGAGTCCGGGGGAGGGAAGCCAGGACAGGGTCCCTGTTGTGATCACGTTTCGAATCAGAAGAGAAAGAAAGAAAAAAGCCGGGAGGAGCTCACCGGCCTCGGCCGCCCTCTTTTTCCAGCCAGGGCACAGCCATTAACAAATAAATAAATGGAACCGTCCCTCCTACCCTTTCTTTTTCTTTTTTCTTTTTTTTTTTTTTTGAGACAGAGTCTCGCTCTGCCACATGGGCCAGAGTGAGTTCCGTGGCGTCAGCCTCGCTCACAGCAACCTCCGACTCCTGGGCTCAAGCGATCCTCCTGCCTCAGCCTCCCGAGTAGCTGGGACTACAGGCATGCGCCACCATGCCCAGCTAATCTTTTGTCTATATATATATTAATTGGCAAATTAATTTCTTTCTATTATTAGTAGAGACGGGGTCTCGCTCTTGCTCAGGCTGGTCTCGAACTCCTGACCTCGAGCGATCCTCCCGCCTCGGCCTCCCAGAGTGCTGGGATTAACAGGCATGAGCCAATGCGCTGGGGCTCCTCCTACCCTTACTTTCTCCTTCCCCTTTTCCCCTCCCCTAGCCATTCCTACTCCTCCCTCCCCTCCCCTCCCCTCCCTCCTCCCCTCCCTCCTCCCTTCCCTCCCCCGCCCGCGCTCTGGTCCCTCCCCCTGCGGGCTCCGCTCTCCAAGCTGCACCCAAGCGAAGCGCGCAGGGGCGAGGCGGGCTGCGCGCCGGCTGGGGAGCGAAGGACCCGCACCAGAGTGCGTGCGTGCGCGCGTGTGTGTCTCTCTCTGACACTCGCACCCGGACACACGCGCGACACTCGGCGCGGCTGCGGCCCCTGGACCCGCCGAGCTGGGCCGCCCGCACCCGGGCGCACGCGGGGCCGCTCGGACGCGGCGCTTTGGGTCCCCGGCCAGCGCGGCGGGGCGGGTGTCCCCGAAACCGGCGAGAGTCCGAGGCTGGGACAAACCAGAGCCCGCTTCCCGGCGCCCGGGCGGGCACGGTGCGCGCAGCGCCGCGGGGACACGGACAGACACCTGGACACCTGCCTGCCGGGGCGCGCGGCGGCTCCCCGTCGCCGCCCCGTCCTCGCCCAGCCCCGGCTCCCCCGGGCGCCCTCGCCCCACCCGACTTGAAGTTGCGCGCACTCGGGCTCCGTCTCCGGCGCGTCGTGCCCCCGGGGTGTCGCCTGCGCAGCCGGCGGGGACCGCCACCTCGCCATGGCCGGGGCGCGCGGGCTGCTCCGTCTGTGGCTGGGCTGCTTCTGCCTGAGCCTGGCGCAGGGGGAGAGGCCGAAGCAGCAGCAGCAGCAGCACCAGCAGCACCAGCAGCGGGAGCAGCATGTCCCCGAGCGCCACGGAGCCGCGCCAGGTGGCCGCGCGAGAGGCGGTGGCCCGAGCCCCGAGGAGCTCCGGCCACGGGACGGGGCGTCGGAGCACATGCTGCGACTCTACGACAGGTACAGCGGCGCCCAGGTGGCGCGGAGTCTGGGGCCCACGCGCGCCCGGGCCCCGCGCGAAGGCAACACGGTGCGCAGCTTCCGAGGCAAGGCGACAGGTGAGAGCGCGCGCGGGGACCCACGTACCCCATCCCTCCCTCCCTCCCAGGGTGCCTTTTGGGCTCCCCCAAGCAGGACACCCCCTCCCCTAACCCCTGGCTTCCTCGTGCGCCCCCTGCCCCTGTCCATGCACCCCCTTAAGGACCCTTCCGCGCCCTCTCCAGCCGCCCCCTGCGCCCCTCCGTCCTGTCCCATCGTCTCACACCTGGCATTGCCCCAGGTGCGTCTCCTCCCTGGCAGACCTAGTTTTGGAAACTTGCAGCAAGAGGGGACAAGAGGAGAGGCAGACTGGGGCGAGCAGAAGCAGAGGAGGGGACCTGGCTGCTGGAGGGGGTGTTTGGAAGAAGGGCAAACGGGGGGACCCCTCTCCCCAATACCCAGGCTGTCTGTCCTGGGGTGCCTCATTCTGCTGATTCCCAAATCGCTCAGCGGGAAGTCCCTTGGGTTGGAAATCAAGCCACCTTCATCACCAAGAGGAGAGAAGTCAGACTCAGAACTTTTTTTTTTTTTTTTTTTTTTTTTGCACATTTGCCTTTTAAGAGCTGGATCCTGCACCAGCTCTTAACTCTGCACCCCTTTTTGTCGCTATATCACCATGGACACGTTCTGCTGGCTAGCTTCCTCTTCCTTGGTGGGGAAAAAAAAAAAAAAACCACACACACACACACAAGCAAAACCAGGTGCTTTGGTGTTTTTGGGTTCTTTAAAAGCCATCTGGGCAAATAGAGGTTGCACAGTCCATGCTGGGAGGAGCTGGGAGAGGAGGGTGGAGGGAGCAGCCGGCACAGGGTGTAAACACCTCCTGGAATCCACCCGGTGAGAACCGGCTCTTGTCCCACTTTTCAGCACAGATCAGCTTGGGGCTGAGACGCGGCATGGCTCAGCAAGAAGCCTTCTCCTAGTTCCTGCGGTGGAGCAAGTAACTTACACTGCTCAGGGCCTGCCTCCCTCCCTCCCTGGTGCTAACTAGGCTTAAAAAAAGGGAAAGTTTTCTGGACACCTCCCTCTGTTTCTGTGCTTTGAAGATGGACCAGGCATGCATGATAACCGGGGCGGGGGGAAAAGTAACTGCAAAGCATGTTGAAAAAAAAAAAAAAAAAATAGCCAGGCATCTTTAAGGCAGGAGGCCAGGCCTTCATCCATCCATCCGTTTGGTCAGGATCTCTAGAAAGAAATTTCCCAACGCTTTGATAGGTAGGTTTCTTCCTGGAAACTAAATAAATAAATAAATAAAAAATAAAAGGAAAAGTGAAGATTCCCCATCCAGGAAAGTTCTAGACTGATACTGCTGTAAATGCACTTTCAGAGCTCATCGTAGGAACGGTGACATTCCCAATAAATGTGAACGGCGCGGGGCCGGGCGCGGTGGCTCTCACGCCTGTCATCCCAGCACTCTGGGAGGCCGAGGCGGGAGGATCGCTCGAGGTCAGGAGTTCGAAACCAGCTCTGAGCAAGACCCCCGTCTCTACTAAAAATAGAAAGAAATTAATTGGACAACTAAAAATATATATATACAAAAAAGTAGCCGGGCGTGGTGGCGCATGCCTGTAGTCCCAGCTACTCCGGAGGCTGAGGCAGGAGGATCGCTTGAGCCCAGGAGTTGGAGGTTGCTGTGAGCGAGGCTGACGCCACGGCACTCACTCTAGCCTGGGCAACAAAGCGAGACTCTGTCTCCAAAAAAAAAAAAATAAAAACAAACAAACAAACAAAAAAATGTGAACGATGCTTTTTGTAACGCAGACGTCTTTGGCCAGGGTCTGAACGGAAGCAGATTTCACTGTCTTCTGAAAACCAGGCTCTGCTCGTGGTCTGCAAGGAGCTGGCCTCCCGGCTAAGGGAACAAAAACCCGCGCTCAGCATCCTTGCCGTGGGAGGGGGGGTCTGTCCCGACAGCTGACCGCGGCAGTGACTGCCTTGATTACATCCGTGTAACCACGTGTGGCCACGTGGTTGTTAGCAAAGATCGGGAGAAAGTTGGGTGGCCACGACCAAGTTTGTCAAATCGCTCTTGCCTTGATACTCATTTTCTTGATTCTATTCCTTAGGGCAGGGGTCCTCCAAGTTTTTAAAACGGGGAGGGGGGCCAGGTCACCGTCCCTCAGACCGTTGAAAAGAGCGCACTGCGGGCCCGGGACGGGACGGCTGCTAAGCAGGACAGGCAGCGGCGGCAAAAACACCCGGCATAGCGGGATAAATGTCCTGGGCGGGCCGCATGTGGCCCTCGGGCCGTAGTTTGAGGACGCCTGCCTTAGGGGACTAGCCGAGCCACCCAAGAGATGCACAGTAGTTACTTTCCTGTACCAGTAAGTTTTGTGTTATCACACAAACCACTTGGTTTGAGGTGGAATTTGAGTTTAGTCCATGCACATATTGTGTAGCGTTTGTTTGTTTGTTTGTTTGTTTTAGGCAGTGGAACCAACCACAGAAGAAGGTTCGAGTAACTCAAAAAAAAAAAAAAAGAGAGAGAGAGAGACTTCATTATAAGGCAGTTCTGGCTCTAATAAGGCAGGACTCCAGGATGGTGCTAAGGTTTTTCATTTTTTTTGAGACAGAGTCTCAGCCAGAGCGTCAGCCTCACTCACAGCAACCTCCAACTCCTGGGCTCAAGCGATCCTCCTGCCTCAGCCTCCTCCCGAGTAGCTGGGACTACAGGCATGCGCCACCATGCCCGGCTCATTTTTCTATATATTTTTAGTTGGCCAATTCATTTCTTTCTATTTTTTAGTAGAGACGGGGTCTCGCTCTTGCTCAGGCTGGTCTCTCGAACTCCTGACCTCGAGCAATCCTCCCGCCTCGGCCTCCCAGAGTGCCGGGATGACAGGCGTGAGCCACCGCGCCCGGCCAGCGACATATGTTCTGATGTAGGCGAAGGGTGCTGTCTTGCATGAATAAATTGACGTGTTTTCCAGTCCAGATATGTTTAAGTTTCACAACGTATAGGCTTCAAGCAGGGGTCCTCAAACTTTTTAAACGGGGGGCCAGTTCCCTGTCCCTCAGACCATTGGAGGGCCGGACTCTAGTTAAAAAAAAAAAAAACAACTATGAACAAATTCCCATGCACATTGCACAGATCCTATTTTGAAGTAAAAAAAAAAAGCAAACGGGCAAAAACACCCGCACGTGGCCCTCGGGCCGTGGTTTGAGGACGCCTGGAATACTTTAATGAAAGGTCAGGTGTTGTGTTGTCACGTTGTGTTATGAAGCAGCTGCTGAGCCGGCAGACTCTAGCCTCAGTGATAGCCCTGGAGCCCTGGTTGCTCCTCGGAACCTACTTGATTGAAATTATTTATTGTTCTAAGCCCAGAATATCTTTGGTTGCAACTCAGCGGCCGTGGTCTGCCTCTGGTTACTTTCTACTTAAACCATTACTGGAAGGTGGGATGGCATCCGTCCTAAACACACGTTCTGCTAACCCCTCTTCTCCTCCTCCCTTGAGGAGGAATCCTTGAATCCCATATATGCCTGCCTTGGATCACATATATGATGGCTTTAGTGAACTTTTTTTTTTTTTTTTTACCGTAATCAAGACGGTTTGCATTTGTTATGCCGACACTGTGAGTTTGGAGCCCTCCTATGGTTTTTTTTTTTTTTTGTGTGTGTGTGTGTGTGTGTGTGTGTGATGGGGAAGGGCTTACATAAAGATAGGTTTTATCTTTCCCTTTGCGAAAGGTAATTTGCAAAACGCTTGATGACAGAGAAGTTCCACGCTTTTAAAAAACGCACCACCTTGGAGGAAGACAGAAGGATTTGAAATCAGCTTTTATTTTACTCTTGGTTTCAGTTGTCTTTGGCTTCTTTTGTTTCTCTTTTTCTTTTCTTTCTTTCTTTCTTTTTTTTTTTTTTTTTTTTTTTTTTTTTTTTTTTTTTTTTGACAGACAGAGTCTAACTCTTGTGGTCCAGGCTAGAGTGAGTACCATGGCGTCAGCATCGCTCACAGCAACCTCCAACTCCTGGGCTCAAGCGATCCTCCTGCCTCAGCCTCCTCCCGAGTAGCTGGGACTACAGGCGTATGCCACCACGCCCGGCTCATTTTTTTTCTATGTATTTTTAGTTGGCCAATTAATTTCTTTCTATTTTTAGTAGAGACGGGGGTCTTGCTCTTGCTCAGGCTGGTCTCGAACTCCTGACCTCGAGTGATCCTCCCGCCTCAGCCTCCCAGAGTGCTGGGATGACAGGCGTGAGCCACCGTGCCCGGCCTGTCTGTGGCTTCTATGTGATAAAATGAGAATATTTTACAACAAGGGTTCCTCCTCCTTGATCTTTCAAGATAGACGATTGATGTTCATTATTTTCTCATCATTCCCATAGTCCCTTCATCTTATTTTCCTTAATCACAAATGTAACTTCTGTAGGAAAAACGATTAAAAGACAAGTGTTTTTTATTAGGAAATGATCACTGTTTGTGGTAGACAGCTATAGAGAGATTACATTCCAGTGGGTACGTATTGCCTTTTAAAAAAAAAAAAAAAAATCTTACGTATTTCATAGACCGAAAAAAAAAAAAATTGAGGCAATCCAAACCCAATGTGAATATTTTCCTTTACTGAGGAAGGACAGATTCTTTCCTACTATTCAAAAAAAACTTTTAAAATGAAGAATTATGAGTTTCACATATTTCTGAAATACAAGGCTAAAATATAAGGCTTTGGGGGAAAATAGTCTATGATTAAGGGCTGAATGATCACTCCAATAGAGCCCATTCCTATAAAAATACATGGACCGACGGGAAAGCATCATTTCTGGATGGGTTTGATAGCAAGGAGCTATAATAACTTTATTAAAATGTAGTTACTTGGAAATGCCTAGCGCCTAAAGACTAGACTTGAAATTAAAAAGTACTTGGATTATCTGATGTCTTTATTTTAAAGCACAGTAGACATCAGCTGCCTTGATTCACATATGATGGCTTTAGTGAACTTTTTTTTACCATAATCAAGACAGCTTTATAATCTCTGCCATTAAAAAATACATAATACCAGGCCGGGGCTCGGTGGTTCACCCCTGTCATCCCAGCACTCTGGGAGGCCGAGGCGGGAGGATTGCTCGAGGTCAGGAGTTCGAGACCAGCCTGAGCAAGAGCAAGACCCCGTCTCTACTATAAATAGAAAGAAAATTAATTGGCCAACTAATATATATAGAAAAAATGAGCCGGGCGTGGTGGTGCATGCCTGTAGTCCCAGCTACTCGGGAGGAGGCTGAGGCAGGAGGATCCCAGAGTGCTAGGATTACAGGCATGAGCCACCACGCCTGGCCCAGGGACGGTATATTGAAAGGCAGAAATTTCTCTTCATTTATGTAAAACGTAAGCACATACGTCATAGAGTGTTTATTGACGTGTTTATTGACTCCTGTTTATTGACGTATTGGCGTGTTTATTGACACCTTCAGTGATCCACCTTCACTTAAGATGCATCTTCTCTTGGCAACAGAACCACGGTAAAAGGAGTGCTTTTATTATCTTCGAGTGTATCAGGAATAAAAGCGTTTGAGCAAAAAACGATCCCACTGTATTACCGGCTTCAGTTAGTTCTTGCTGCACTAAGTAAGGTACTTTTATATGTTCCTTTTATAAAATGATTGCATCCAATAGTTTTGGAAATGGTTCTTGGTGCAGCCCTTTTATTTTACAGTTAAAGCAACTGTACTCTTGTTTGCTTTCCCTTCAGAGACCATTGCAATTGAATCGCATTTGATTTGCATGCACTGCATGTAAATAATTGCATGCATTGTAATTTCATTCAAGACTGAACTGAGTGTAATTGCTGCACTTGGGTCTGGGTTAAGAGAAATGGTTTCCAAGTAGGGAAAGGATTGCCGGCGTTTTGATTTTTCTGTTACCTTAAGGCCTAGGAGTTAGATCTAAACTCTAATCTTGGTTGAACTGCTAAAATAAGTCAGCTAGTATTATTATTCTCAGTTTCCTCATCTATCAAATGGGTGCAATCATACCGACTGTGTCTGTCTCACAGAAAAATGGTGAAACCCAATTGACAAAAAGTGCATGTGAAGACGCATTGAAAGTTTAAAATCCAGATATAAATTGGGTATTATATTAATATTCTTTAATATTTTAAAAGATTTTCTCCCTCTAGCTTCCCACGGAGCCTTAAATGTGTCTCAAATGTTGATGATATGTGATTTTTTTGTGTGTGCGTAGCACAGAGACCACTTGGGTGACCATGTGGAAATAAAGAGGTGGTAGTCATTCCGTAACACAATCTATATCCCAAACCTGCGTTCAACAAGCGATGATTTCTGTCCTAAATATGGTAGCAAAGAGGAACAGGCTTGTCTGTGTCTTGGAGTAGAGATTTCTCAAAGTTAGCTGTTCTCAAAGTACAGTCCCTGGATTAGAAGAATCAATATCAGCTAGAACCTTGGCAGAAATTCTCCAGCCCAGAGCAAACATTCCGAATCAAAGAACCAAACTCTGGGCGGGAGAGGGTCACTCACAAATCTGTGTGGTTTTTTTTTGTTTTTTTGTTTTTTTTTTTTTTTTGAGACAGAGTCTCACTTTTGTTGCCCAGGCTAGAGTGAGTGCCGTGGCGTCAGCCTCGCTCACAGCAACCTCCAACTCCTGGGCTCAAGCGATCCTCCTGCCTCAGCCTCCCGAGTAGCTGGGACTACAGGCATGTGCCACCATGCCTGGCTAATTTTTTGTATATATATTTTTAGTTGGTCAATTAATTTCTTTCTATTTTTAGTAGAGACGGGGTCTCGCTCTTGCTCAGGATGGTTTCGAACTCCCAACCTCGAGCAATCCTCCCGCCTCGGCCTCCCAGAGTGCTAGGATTACAGGCGTGAGCCACCACGCCCAGCCACAAATCTGTGTTTTAACAAGCCCTTACAGGTGGTTTTGATCCATAGTTGAGCAACACTGCTCCAAAATTGTGACCTTAGAGTTTTGACTATTTTATATCATCATCATTGGCGTCCGAATAACTAGGATGATTAATGTGCTAATACTGCTGGTCTCATCTGGTGGTCCTTTTAGGGGGTCTCTCCGTGGACAAATAAATGGTTTATTAATTTATGTAGCAGTAAGCGTCTCTTACCTTAGAAGGTGTATTACTGCCTTTGTGACAGTTTTTGGCCTGGAGAAGGTCTTGAAGTCAGTTTATCAAGATTGCTTGGGCAGGGCGGGGTGGCTCACGCCTGTCATCCCGGCACTCTGGGAGGCCGAGGCGGGAGGATCGCTCAAGGTCAGGAGTTCGAAACCAGCCTGAGCAAGAGCCAGACCCCTGTCTCTACTAAAAATAGAAAGAAATTAATTGGTCACCTAAAAATATATATAGAAAAAATCGGCCAGGCGTGGTGGTGCATGCCTGTAGTCCCAGCTACTCGGGAGGAGGCTGAGGCAGGAGGATCGCTTGAGCCCAGGAGTCGGAGGTTGCTGTGAATGAGGCTGACGCCACGGCACTCACTCTAGCCTAAGAAACAGAGTGAGACTCTGTCTCCAAAAAAAAAAAATAAAAAAGAGTCCAGCCCTGTGCCACCATGGGCTGAACAACGGTTTGACTTAATATAGAGCCTTGTCTTTGAGGAGTTTATGGTCTTGGGAAGGAGTCGTAGCAGAGTAATGAACGTGGTAACAGAGGCAGGGTCCTGACCAAGGAATCAGGCCATCATGACAAGCTTGCCTCCTTGCGTAAAAAAAAAAAAAAAATCTGAATTATCCAGGATAAAAAGGGTGGGTACAGCTATGCTAGACAGAAGCAACAACAGGAGGGTGCAAAGTCCCAGGTGTGTAAAAGAAAGTGTGGCTTGCTTGGCCAGCCACTCACCTGACTCCTAAACCCATTTTTCCATGCTTCGGGTGTTATAACTCCAGGGAGTTCAAAATTGGCAAGGTTATCCTGCCAATGGCAAAGCCTAACCGGGCTGCAGAAGATATATTTATTACCAGCAAGAAAAATCCAGGCTGTTGCCAATACCAGCCAAGAGTGAGAAGATAGCGCCACCTATGGGTAGTTATATTTCAGCATCCAAACTATTTCTTTGGGAAGAGCTGGGAGCAGCCGGTGGTACCGTGTTTCCCCGAAAATAAGACAGAGTCTTCTATCTATTTTTCCTCAAGAAGACACCCTAGGGCTTATTTTCAGAGGATGTGTTACTTTTTTTTTAAGTGCGGTGCAACCATCTGCATTGATTCAAACACAGTGAAGTCGTCTTCTTCTGGGACATCATCCTCACTCTCCAGACCCCGAATCCCATCCTGAATGTCTTGTGACTCTGTTTCCTTTAGAGCCACCGGCCCCGATCTCTCCTGTCGAGCACTAGAGCTCTCACGGGGCAGATGAGAAGGGCTGCTCGTGTTCTTTCCCGCTCCGAGACCACACGCATGGGTTGTGCAGATGCGCTGCGCAGCCACGCCCGTCACTAGGGCTGATTTTCATAGCCACGCCCACCACTAGGGCTGATTTTCATAGCCACGCCCACCACTAGGGCTGATTTTCATAGCCACGCCCACCACTGGGGCTGATTTTCATAGCCACGCCCATCACCAGGTCTGATTTTCATAGCCACACCCATTACTAGGGCTGATTTTCATAGCCACACCCATCACTAGGGCTGATTTTCATAGCCACACCCATCACTAGGGCTGATTTTCATAGCCCCGCCCATCACTAGGGCTGATTTTCATAGCCACGCCCATCACTAGGGCTGATTTTCATAGCCACGCCCACCACTAGGGCTGATTTTCATAGCCACGCCCACCACTGGGGCTGATTTTCATAGCCACGCCCAACACCAGGTCTGATTTTCATAGCCACACCCATCACTAGGGCTGATTTTCATAGCCACACCCATCACTAGGGCTGATTTTCATAGCCACACCCATCACTAGGGCTGATTTTCATATCCCCGCCCATCACTAGGGCTGATTTTCATAGCCACACCCATCACTAGGGCTGATTTTCATAGCCACGCCCATCACCAGGGCTTATTTTCATAGCCACGCCCACTACTAGGGCTGATTTTCATAGCCACGCCCATCACTAGGGCTGATTTTCATAGCCACGCCCACCACTGGGGCTGATTTTCATAGCCACGCCCATCACCGGGGCTGATTTTCATAGCCACGCCCATCACCAGGGCTGATTTTCATAGCCACACCCATCACTAGGGCTGATTTTCATAGCCACACCCATCACTAGGGCTGATTTTCATAGCCACGCCCATCACTAGGGCTGATTTTCATAGCCACGCCCACCACTGGGGCTGATTTTCATAGCCACGCCCATCACCAGGGCTGATTTTCATAGCCACACCCATTACTAGGGCTGATTTTCATAGCCACACCCATCACTAGGGCTGATTTTCATAGCCACACCCATCACTAGGGCTGATTTTCATAGCCACGCCCATCACCAGGGCTGATTTTCATAGCCACGCCCACCACCAGGGCTGATTTTCATAGTCACGCCCATCACCAGGTCTGATTTTCATAGCCACACCCATTACTAGGGCTGATTTTCATAGCCACGCCCATCACCAGGGCTTATTTTCATAGCCACGCCCACTACTTGGGCTGATTTTTCATAGCCACGCCCATCACTAGGGCTGATTTTGGGGTTAAGGCTTCTATTGCACACCTGCTCAGACACCCTGCTGGGGCTTGTTTCACGGGTAGGGCTTATTTCAGGGAAACACTGTCCTTAAGAGACCACTGCCAGATTCCAGGTGGTGACGATTCACCCCCATGTTTCCTTCCAAGAATTTCACGGTTTAGGTTCTCTTACAGGTAGGGTCCCTGATTTCATTTTCGGTTCATGGTGGCATCCTGTTTTGACTCCTGTTTACCTTCTTTCTTTCCTAGGAACCCCTGAGAGCCAGGGGCTGCTCGTTTTCAATCTGACTTCCCTGAGCAAGTCGGAAAGCATTCTGTCCGCCACGCTGCACCTGCCCTTCGGGGAGCTGGCCACCGCCGGCCCGAGCTGCCCGGCGTCCCCGGGGTGCCCCCATCAGATAGGCATCTCCGCGTGGACCCTCACGCCCGGCAGAAACCAAAGCCGCCTCCTAGGCCACCTGTCCATCGACCCGGCCAGGCCCCCTGGAGACGCCGCAGCCTGGCTGTCTAAAGACGTCACGCAGCTCTTAAGGAAGGCCAGGGACAACGGCCAGCTCCTCCTGGGGCTCAACGTGACCGCCGAGGGCCACCCACCTCCGAAGAGGACGTCCCTTCCTCTGGAGCCTTACATCCTGGTCTATGCCAACGACGCTGCCATGTCTGAGCCGGACAGCGTGGCGTCTAGCTTTTGGGCACGCCGGGATGTTGTCACGGGGGCCTCGGCCCAGCTGGACAGCCACATCGGAGCCACCCTGTCCCTGGAACAGAGGAGGAGGAGGAGGAGGAGGAAGCGCTCTGCGGCCGCCCTGCTGCCCCTGCAGAACAATGAGCTTCCCGGGGCGGAATATCACCAGTACACCAGGGACCAGGTCTGGGGCCAGAGGGAGCCTTACAAGGCCCTGCAGACCCAGCCCCCCGAGAAGGGCAGAAGCAGAAAGAAACAGAGGAAGGGCTCCCCCCAAAAGAGTTCCCAGACGCTCCAGTTCGACGAGCACACCCTGAAGAAGGCGAGGAGAAAGCAGTGGACCGAACCCCGAAATTGCGCCAGGAGGTACCTGAAAGTGGACTTTGCGGACATCGGCTGGAGCGAGTGGATCATCTCCCCCAAGTCCTTCGACGCCTACTACTGCTCCGGCGCCTGCCAGTTCCCTATGCCCAAGGTAGCCTCGGCCCTCTGTCCTCCCACCCCTCCCCGCTCACTTCCTGCATCCGTAGTGGGGTAGAAAGACACGCCGAGATGAGTTGGTGCAAAGTGTGCATCTTCTTTTGCAAAGTCTAGCGGGACCGTGATTTGCTAAGTGGTTGGGGTAATCTTTGCAGAGTCTACCTGGACCCTGATTTGCTAAATGGATGAGTTAACCTTTGCAAAGTCTATCTGGACCCTGATTTGCTGAATGGATGGGGTAAGCTTTGCAAAGTCTATCTGGACCCTGATTTGCTGAATGGATGGGGTAACCTTTGCAAAGTCTATCTGGATCCTGATTTGCTGAATGGATGGGGTAACCTTTGCAAAGTCTATCTGGATCCTGATTTGCTGAATGGTTGGGGTAAGCTTTGCAAAGTCTATCTGGATCCTGATTTGCTGAATGGATGGGGTAACCTTTGCAAAGTCTCTCTGGACCCTGATTTGCTAAGTGGTTGGGGTAACCTTTGCAAAGTCTCTCTGGACCCTGATTTGCTAAATGATTGAGGTAACCTTTGCAGAGTCTACCTGGACCCTGATTTGCTAAATGGTTGGGGTAACCTTTGCAAATTCTTTCTGGACCCTGATTTGCTAAATGGTTGGGGTAACCTTTGCAAAGTCTACCTGGACCCTGATTTGCTAAATGGATGGGGTAACCTTTGCAAAGTCTCTCTGGACCCTGATTTGCTAAATGGATGGGATAACCTTTGCAAAGTCTATCTGGATCCTGATTTGCTGAATGGATGGGGTAACCTTTGCAAAGTCTACCTGGACCCTGATTTGCTAAATGGTTGGGGTAACCTTTGCAAAGTCTAGCTGGACCCTGATTTGCTGAATGGATGGGGTAACCTTTGCAAAGTCTATCTGGATCCTGATTTGCTAAATGGACGGGGTAACCTTTGCAAAGTCTCTCTGGATCCTGATTTGCTGAATGGATGGGGTAACCTTTGCAAAGTCTATCTGGACCCTGATTTGCTAAATGGATGGGAGAACCTTTGCAAAGTCTACAGGGACCATTATTTGCTAAATTGATGGGAGAAAGTAAATCACAGGTTTGTTTTTTCTTTAAGGGTTGCAAAAGTGATATGGAAGGTAGTATCGATGTCAAGAAAGACAGGAGAAAAAAATATGAGTGCGGAGTGCATTTTGCATTCCTTTCAAGCAAATCAGCTACCGTGTTTCTCCGAAAATAAGACAGGGTCTTCTATTTATTTTTCCTCAAGAAGACACTCTAGGGCTTATTTTCAGGGGATGTGTGTGTGTGTGTGTGTGTGTGTGTGTGTTTTTAAGCACGGTACAACAATCTACATTCATTCAAACAGAGTGAAGTCGTCTTCTTCTGGAACATCATCCTCACTCTCCAGACCCCGAATCCCATCCTGAATGTCTTGCGACTCTGTTTCCCTTAGAGCCACCGGCCCCAATCTCTCCTGTCGAGCACTAGAGCTCTCACGGGGCGGATGAGAAGGGCTGCCCGTGTTCTTTCCCGCTCCGCATGGCACGCATGGGTTGTGCAGATGCGCTGTGCAGCCACGCCCGTCACTAGGGCTGATTTTCATAGCCACGCCCATCACTAGGGCTGATTTTCATAGCCACGCCCCCTCACTAGGGCTGATTTTCATAGCCACGCCCATCACTAGGGCTGATTTTCATAGCCACGCCCATCACCTGGGCTGATTTTCATAGCCACACCCACCACTAGGGCTGATTTTCATAGCCACGCCCGTCACTAGGGCTGGTTTTCATAGCCACACCCGTCACTAGGGCTGATTTTCATAGCCACGCCCACCACTGGGGCTGATTTTCATAGCCACGCCCATCACTAGGGCTGATTTTCATAGCCACGCCCGTCACTAGGGCTGGTTTTCATAGCCACACCCATCACTAGGGCTGATTTTCATAGCCATGCCCATCACTAGGGCTGATTTTCATAGCCACGCCCATCACCAGGGCTGATTTTCATGGCCACGCCCGTCACTAGGGCTGATTTCCGGGGTAGGGCTTCTATTGCGCACGTGCTTAGACATCCTGCTGGGGCTTGTTTTATGGGTAGGGCTTATTTTCGGGCAAACACGGTACGTGGTTCCGTGTGAAGCTACCCTTCTGCAAGGAGCAAACTGCAGGGTGCAGAAGGCTGACTCTTTTGGGGGGCTATTCGAGTAATGAGTGGATTCCCTGACAGCAAAGAGAGGGGCCAGTGGGGGTCGATGCCCTGGCGCGGAACAGTTTTTGATACATGGTGTCTCGTGAGAAGCCTTGTCCCCAAGGAGGTCAGGGTCCAGGACTGGCCCAGGATAACCGGCCTCGTGAAATGCACCGAGCGTATTTATTTATTTCCTTTGCTTCCCTGGGAGACGTTAACAAGGAAATCAAAATAGGGTGCAAGGACTCTTTACACGTCTTCCGAGACCTATTTATTTCGACCCTGTCAGGGCTTACCTGTGGCTCTTCCAAAATCCGTTAAGAACTGTTCGTTAGCTATCCCATTTGTACTCAGTGTCCTGACACATGTATTTTGTCTCTTCTATTCCTCTCCCCCAGCCCCTGGACCCTGCACAGACAGTCCAAGTGCCTGTTCTCTTTGAACTCAGGAAGTAAATAGTACATTCTAGAGTAAAATGTGCTCTCTGGCTTAGTGTCCCGCCCCACCTGCTAACTTCCTACTCTGTCCGCCCATCCCGGCACCGGCTTTTACTGCCCAAAAACCCGAGGTTGCTTCCAAAGAGCTCCACCGTGGTCCTCAGTGGTCTAAAGAAGAAGAATTTAAAAACTGGGAGGGATCGGGATAGCAGAGATAAATTTGAGGACAGAAGTATGTTTAGTGCAGCAGACTAATTAATGGATCGTGCGTTCTTGGTCAAGGTTCTTAAGCATGAGCAGAATCTACAAATCGCCTAATGCAGGGGTCCTCAAACTTTTTAAACGGGGTAGGGGTGGGGGGACTAAGTTCACTGTTCACTGTCGGCTGTTGGAGGGCCAGACTCTAGTTTAAAAAAAAAAAAGAAAAAAACTATGTGGCTCACGCCTGTAATCCTAGCACTCTGGGAGGCCGAGGCGGGAGGATTGCTCGAGGTCAGGAGTTCGAAACCAGCCTGAGCAAGATCGAGACCCCCCCGTCTCTACTATAAATAGAAATAAATTCATTGGCCAACTAATATATAGAAAAAAAAATGTGCCGGGCATGGTGGCTCATGCCTGTAGTCCCAGCTACTAGGGAGGCCGAGGCAGGAGGATCGCTCGAGGTCAGGAGTTTGAAACCAGCCTGAGCAAGAGCGAGACCCCGTCTCTACTATAAATAGAAATAAATTAATTGGCCAACTAATATACATATAGAAAAAATTAGCCGGGCATGGTGGCGCATGCCTGTAGTCCCAGCCACTCGGGAGGCTGAGGCAGGAGGATCGCTTGAGCCCAGGAGTCTGAGGTTGCTGTGAGCGAGGCTGACGCCACAGCACTCACTCTAGCCTGGGCAACAGAGTGAGACTCTGTCTCAAAAAAAAAACCCCAAAAAACTATGAACCAATTCCTATGCGCACTGCACGCAGCTTATTTTGAAGTGAAAAAACCAAACGGGCAGAGACACCCGTGTGTGGCCCGTGGGCTGTCGTTTGAGGACGCCCAGCCTAGAGTCTAGCTGGCGTGTAGGCTTTGATCCCGGGGATGGCGGGGGTGGGGGGAGGGGCTAAGATTCTTTGCATATGCCACAGGCTCCCAGGTGACGTGGATGCTGCCCCTACCCAGATTGCACTTCCAGTAGCCTCATTCGGAGCCAAATCCTCTTGGCTTGAATCTGGGTCTCACCGCGCACCAGCTAGAGCTCCTGGGAGAAGTCGCTAAAACTCTCTCTGCGTGTTGGTGTTCTCGTTTTCGAAACTGGTGAGATAGTAAAGAACAAAGATAATAGTTTCTTTTCTTTTCTTTTCTTTTCTTTTTTTTTTTGAGACAGAGTCTCACTTTGTTGCCCAGGCTAGAGTGAGTGCCGTGGCGTCGGCCTCGCTCACAGCAACCTCCAACTCCTGGGCTCAAGCGATCCTCCTGCCTCAGCCTCCTCCCGAGTAGCTGGGACTACAGGCATGCGCCACCACGCCCGGCTCATTTTTTCTATATATTTTCAGTTGGCCAATTAATTTCTTTCTCAAGGGATCCTCCTGCCTCAGCCTCCTCCCTGAGTAGCTGGGACTACAGGCATGCACCACCATGCCCAGCTCATTTTTTCTATATATTTTTTAGTTGATCAATTAATTAGTAGAGACAGGGGTTTTGCTCTTGCTCTTACTGGTCTGAAACTCCTGACCTTCAGGGATCCTCCTGCCTCAGCCTCCCAAGTAGCTGGGACTATAGGCATGCGCCACCACGCCCGGCTAATTTTACACACACACACACACACATATTAGTTACCCAGCTAAATTTCTTTCTATTTTTTTAGTGGAGACGGGGTCTCACTCTTGCTCAGGCCGGTCTCGAACTCCTGAGCTCAAACGATCCTCCCACCTCGGCCTCCCAGAGAGCTAGGATGACAGGCAAAGATAATAGTTTCTACCTAATGAAAATTGTGGGGAAAATGAGATAGCAGAGCTCCTTGCCCTTAGCAGGCATTTGTGAACATTTCTTATTGACGTCACTGTTCACGGCCGTGGCTGAGAAGAATAGAAACTAAGTGCAGAAAACTGAGCAAAGACGACAGAGGAAAACGGATCGAGAGAATAGAGGCCGTAAGGGAAGAAAAAAAGTTTTCTGGATGCTTCTAGTCCCTTCTCGAACATCACAAAGCTGAAACTAGGGTTCTCCCCCCGAGGTTTCTCCGGAGAGTCACAGAATCAAGAAAGCAACTGAACTCATCCTGACAGTTGTCAGAGTTTGGAATGGCAAAATCAGAACTCCAGGGGGACAGAGCAGGGATAAGTGTGAGGTTTTCTCTCTGAGCTCGAGATTTGCTTTTGCAAAGTCGACAGTGGACGTGTCCGGCTGCTGCAGAGAGTCCTCGATCTCTCATCACTTGTGTGGCTCTGCATAACTTTTATTATTATTATTATTATTATTTTGAGTCAGAGTCTCACTCTGTCGCCCGGGCTAGACTGAGTGCCGTGGCGTCAGCCTCGCTCACAGCAACCTCAGACTCCTGGGCTCAAGCGATCCTCCTGCCTCAGCCTCCTCCCGAGTAGCTGGGACTACAGGCATGCGCCACCATGCCTGGCTCATTTTTTTTTCCTGTATATTTCTTAGTTGGCCAATTAATTTATTTCTATTTATAGTAGAGACGGGGTCTCGCTCTTGTTCAGGCTGGTCTTGAACTCCTGACCTCGAGCGATCCTCCCTCCTCGGCCTCCCAGAGTGCTGGGATGACAGGCGTGAGCCACCGCGCCCGGCCTGCATAACTTTTATGGCTTTCTAGCGGTTCCCTTTAAGCTTCTCAGGCTTGAGGTCTTTCGAGAGGTACGGTGACTACAAGAGCAGGGAAACTGAGGCACACGCAGCGGCTACCTTAAGGGTAATTAACAAGCATCGCTGCAGTCAGCACAGGGTCCATTGTGGCGATCAGAGCAAACCGTTTCAATAAAAATACAGTCCAAGTTGGCTGCTCACAGCGGCTCACGCCTGTATAAACCCAGCACTCTGGGAGGCCGAGGCGGGAGGATCGCTTGAGGTCAGGAGTTCGAAACCAGCCTGAGCAAGAGTGAGACCCCGTCTCTACTAAAAATAGAAAGAAATGAATTGACCAACTAAAAATATATATAGGGAAACTTAGCCGGGCATGGTGGTGCATGCCTGTAGTCCCAGCTACTCAGGAGGAGGCTGGGGCAGGAGGATCGCTTGAGGCCAGGAGTTTGAGGTTGGCTGTGAGCGAGGCTGAACAAAGTGAGACTCTGTCTCAAAAAAATAAAAAAAAAAATACAGTGCAAGCAACGTAGGATAACACAGGTCCCTGGCCAGGTCAATACAACACACGTGGAATAACTGAAGAGCCAAAAAGCGTTCAGACTCCAGATCGGCTTTCTCTCCCGGGCTGGCCTCCCCTCTCTCTCGGCCTCCCGAGCTTTGAGAGCGAGCCGAGCAGACTCTCTGCGGGGCGAGGCCCTCTGTCTGCAAAAGCTGACAACCTGCTCTGTAATTCAGAACAGCTGTGTTCCGCCCGCCCCGCATTCCGGGCTTTGCCCTTTTCCCCGATTCCGATGAGATATTCTCTGGCTTCGCGGTCACACCCACTCGGGCCGGGCCCCAAGCGTCTGGAGCAAAAGCCAACCCCACGCCCGGGTCAGGCACGGAGGCTCTGGGAGCGGGCGAACTGCCTCCCCTTGCCCACCCGTCATCAAATTTCAACTCCCAGGACTTTGCACACGGCTCGGCAGGTGCAGACCTGACCGCTGTTGATTTCGTTCGCAAACACGGCGACAGTTTGGATTTTTTTTTTTTTCTTCTGATTTCTAGAACCTTCCAGCCAATCTGTTCTCTCTACCCGGGGTCGGGAGGGAGGGGGGAGGGAGACTCTTGGAATCCTGCCAGGAGATGAAAAATGCCCACGGAGCGAAAGCCAAGTTCAATCCCTTCTCCTCTCCTGGCCACCTCGACAGAGACAGGGAAAACAGAGATTTCAGATGAAAATGATTGAGCCGTTGTGGCTCACAGAGAGCCAGGAGCACGAACAAGGAGTAGAGGAGTGAAGTTATTTTTTTTTATTATTTTTTTGCAAAAGCTAGGAATAGCAAAGACGTAGAATGAGGCAGAATTAAGAATCGAAACAGGCCGGGCGCGGTGGCTCACGCCTGTCATCCTAGCTCTCTGGGAGGCCGAATTGCTCAAGGTCAGGAGTTCGAAACCAGCCTGAGCAAGAGCAAGACCCCGTCTCTACTATAAATAGAAAGAAATTAATTGGCCAACTAATATATATACAGAAAAAATTAGCAGGGCATGGAGGGGCATGCCTGTAGTCCCAGCTACTCGGGAGGCTGAGGCAGGAGGATCGCTTGAGCCCAGGAGTTGGAGGTTGCTGTGAGCGAGGCTGACGCCACGGCACTCACTGTAGCCTGGGCGACAGAGCGAGACTCTGTCTCAAAAAAAAAAAAAAAAAAGAATTGAAACACACTACACCAGGTATCCCATATAAAGAAGAAATTCACGTTTACCGAGTTCAACGTGACACACACCCTCCATTCTTTAATTTCCTGAATCCTCCCATTCTAATCTCTAGCCATGAAGATGAGCTCTAAAAATATACTCAATCTTGATGGACTGAGTCACCTAAGCAAAAAAAAAAAAAAAAAAAAATTACTTAGACTGACGTGGAGGTCATGCTACACCCTCATTAGGGACAGGGAGAGACCGGTGAGAAAAAGAGGTCGGACAGGTGTTTGCGATCGATGGGTTTCTTCATTTCCTGACTCAAGCTCCTAAGGAAAGTTGACCTGAACTCAAAAACAAACAAAAACGAGGCCCTGGCTCTGTGCCCCACACCAGCAAGTGACTGCATGGATCTTTTGTGCGTGACATAATTATTCCTGGTAAGGGCAGCTCCGTCAGAGGATTCCAGAATGAGGGAAGGAAAGAGAGGAACTCCCTTGCAATCTGAGATGTCCCTGGTATCAGACACCCCAACCCAGAATCAAGGTCTTGTGCCTGGAGTCCAGCAAGCTCACTGGAGACTCGAGACTGCTCATGGAATCATAGTTTCTGAATCTATCATCTGTGAGTTGGAGCTTCAGAAAAAAAAAAAATTTTTTTTTTAAAAAAAGGACAGGAATTTTCCTAGGAAACACCCATGAATATTTTCCGTGTCTACACCAGGTCATTTGAACGGAGCCTTTTATTTTTGTCGGCGGGAATTCTTTCCAAAGAAATAGGTAAAAAAAAAAAAAAAAAAAAACAGAGGGTATGCTATTTCTTGCAAGTCATTTGTTTGGTGAAACTCAGAGGAATATTTAAACTCTAGAACTTAGACTGTCATATAGTTAAAAAAAAAAAAAAGACAAAAAAAAAAATGAACCCTTAACCTTTTAACTTGTTCCAGTTTCCCATGATAGGGAGTTTTAGGAATTTGAAATTATAAATGGAATTGCATCCATTTAGCAAGTATTTAGCCAGTGCCTGGAGTGCACACCACTCTCAAGACTGAAGACCAGCAAGGCAGAGCGGTATTTATCACCCAGGAACTCAGCTAATTCAGTAGATCTACTTTGCGTGAAATTTAAATATGATGGGAGTCATTAAACGTTAAAATAACAGAATAATGTCAGAAAATCTGACTCGAAAAATTCTTTGGAGGCCGGGCGCGGTGGCTCACGCCTGTCATCCTAGCAACTCTGGGAGGCCGAGGCGGGAGGATCACTCGAGGTCAGGAGTTCGAGACCAACCAGCCTGAGCAAGAGCGAGACCTCATCTCTACTAAAAATAGAAACAAATTAATTGGCCAACTAAAAATACATAGAAAAAATTAGCCGGGCATGGTGGCACGTGCCTGTAGTCCCAGCTACTCGGGAGGAGGCTGAGGCAGGAGGATTGCTTGAGACCAGGAGTTGGAGGTTGCTGTGAGCTAAACTGACGCCACGGCACTCACTCTAGCCTAGGCATCAGAGTGAGACTCTGTCTCAAAAAAAAAAGAAAAGAAAAATCCTTTGGGGATGCATGACAAGCTGTTTGGATTAAGTCAAGAGAGAAAAGTAGATGGCCACAAAAGCTTTCTTTAGAAAATACCAATGGATATGAAATAAGAAATGGCTACAATATTTGTGCAATATTGATCGCAGTTTGCGTAAGTTATGCATGCATTATTGATCATGCATGGTGTATAATATGCAAAGTAGAACAGCATGGACTTCCTTAAGGCGAGAATACAATGCTTTGCAATTAATTAAAAGTCAATTTTAATTAATTAAAAGTCAACTATTCTTTTTAACATACATTTAAAGTCTCTAAGAAAAAAAAAGGGCAAGAACAGTTGCTCGTTGTTAAGACTAATTTCTTAATTTATTCCTATTCATAGTAAAGTTGAGGTCTAATGTGTGGATAATTTGTTTTTCATTGAAATTGAAATATAGGATGAGATAAATTAGATTTGCCCTTTCTCTGCCATAAGGAATACTTTTTTTTTTTTTTTAGTATGCCAGCTTTCTATATTATTTGCTTCTTCCTTGGCCTGTATGAACCTTTAACCTTTTTTTTTTTTAATTTCTGAAAACAATTTTTATTTCTACTGTAACTTCTATGCGGTTTACTGGGTTTTATTTCTCTGAAAATAATTCCAGAAACATAAAAAAATAATAATATAAACGCGCTGCAATAAAATGTTATCCACTAGAGTAGTAGGAAAGTTGTCGATTCCCACAAAATTTGTAGCTATTAGCTTTATTCCTAACAAACACATTTTCAGCTTTTAAAAGTCATTTGTTTGGTGAAACTCAAAGGAATATTTAAACTTTAGAACTTAGACTGTCATATAGTTAAAAAAAAAAAAGAACCCTTAACCTTTTAACTTGTCCCAGTTTCCCATGATAGGAGTTGTAGGAATTTGAAATTAAAGTACCAGTTCACTGGGGCAAAGGTTCTGCTGAGCCCTGAGTAATGAAAAAGCCGGAGTTTGGGTCTAAATCCTATTCCTGACCCCATCTCCGGAAAGTTGCCAAATTCCTGTTTCTCAGCGTGCTTAAAACAAAACTATTTACACCTGCCGGAAAGAAGCATTGTGGGGGAAACTGACGTCACGAATTCCGGCCCCTTGGCCAGGTGCGGCGGCTCACGCCTGTAATCCTAGCTCTCTGGGAGGCCGAGGCAGGAGGATCGCTTGAGGTCAGGAGTTCAAGACCAGCCTGAGCAAGAGCGAGACCCTCGTCTCTACTAAAAATAGAAAGAAATTAATTGGACAACTAAAAAATACAGAAAAAATGAGCCGGGCATGGTGGCACACGCCTGTAGTCCCAGCTACTAGGGGGGCCGAGGTGGGAGGATCGCTTGAGGTCAGGAGTTCAAGACCAGCCTGAGCAAGAGCGAGACCCCCCCCCGTCTCTACTAAAAATAGAAAGAAATTCATTGGCCAACTAATATATATAGAAAAAAATTAGCCGGGCATGGTGGCGCATGCCTGTGGTCCCAGCTACTCGGGAGGAGACTGAGGTAGGAGGATCGCTTGAGCCCAGGAGTTGGAGGTTGCTGTGAGCGAGGCTGACGCCACGGCACTCACTGTAGCCCGGGCAACAGAGCGAGACTCTGTCTCAAAAAAAAAAAAAGAAAAAAAAAAAGAAGGAAGGAAGGAGAGTAAAGTGTGGCATTACTTAAGGAGTTCTTACGACCACTCTTGCAATACCTAACACTCTGTGCTTACAAATCAACAGTTCCTTTAGGTAGAGGATAGCTGTTATGGGCTTGCTAAATAAACCACCTTTTTCACATGGTGGTCAATGATTCCATTTGGCGTTTTCTTAGGGAAGAGATTTTTGCCCAGGCTTCTTTGGTGCAGTTCCTGCCATCCCTAGAACAACCCCCAGTTTTATTCCCAGGGGACCTGGCCCGCGCTCAGAGCCAGCTCTACCAAGTTTAATGCCAAACCCACAGCGCAACACTGACCCCCAGTGGCCAAGGGTGACCGGTCTTCTTAACCCCAGTGGGTGCTTCTCGAGAGAGTTCAATCGTTGCCAATATATTAGCGGAACGGTGAAGCTCATCCTCCTAGCAACTACTCAATAAATTAAACAAATCAACGCCCCTCTGACTCGGTTTTCTTTTTTAGCAACGATGTGTTGATATCACTGTAACAGCAGCGAATTGTGCATCTTTGTTGCGTAGGATGCTTGTTAGGGTTCTTTGCAATGAGAGTCGACAAACCAATCCTTTTGGTTGCAACCTTGCTATCGAAAACCTCATTGAAGGTAATCAGTTGCGTGTTTGGCAACCCAGCTGTTTGTGATTAAGTGCTTGTGGCTGGGAGGACCGGGTTTAAGCCCTCACTCTGCCACCTAGCAGCACGTTTGACATCAGACACGCCCTTGAAGTTTTTTTTTTTGGAGTCTTTGCAAAATGCTAAGAAACGTTATTTATGGCAAGGATTAGAGACGCTATGCATCGCATGCCAAGAATGCAGCAGGCGTTTATTTATTGCAGTGACCATTTTTCCCTGGGGGTGCAGAGCAGGAGATGGAGTTGGACGTAGAATGATGCCACGGGCTTTTATTAAACGGTCGGAAAAAAAAAAAGCAGTTTTTTTTACGTGGTGGGGAGGGAGGAGTGGAGAAGCAGTTCCACCTGGCTACACCTTGTGTTCTTCTTCCATTTTCTCGTTCTAGTCTTTGAGGCCATCCAACCACGCCACCATCCAGAGCATAGTGAGAGCGGTGGGCGTCATCCCCCGGATCCCTGAGCCCTGCTGTGTCCCCGAAAAGATGTCCTCGCTCAGCATCTTATTCTTCGACGAAAACAAGAATGTCGTGCTTAAAGTCTATCCTAACATGACAGTAGAATCCTGTGCTTGCAGATGACCCGGCAACCAACTCAACAGGGGTGCTCCATTCCATCATTAAGTTTGTTTTCATGGACTTTTTTTTTTAATTTAATTTTATTTTTTTGCACTGCCAATGCATTTTGCTCCAAAAGATTTTTTTTTTCCTTTTTTTCTAGAGTCAGAAGAGAACGAGCAAACAGACCGAAGATTTCTGTCGAGGAGAACTGTGTGGACCTTATTTGCTTCTGAATGTAACTAAAAGCAAGATGTTTGTAAACGTGGACATCTATTTTTCTCTCTCTCTCTCTTTTTTTTTTTCTTTATTAAATCACACACACAAAAAGTTGTCACTCAGACCGTGGGTAGAGCTGTCGGAGAGCACACGGATTTATTTTTGTGACGGTCTTTGAAAACAGATGGGAAATAGACAGACAGCAATAGCTTATCGTTAATCTCTTCTCGTTTAACGGCTAAAGGGGAGTAGTCATTGCACCTGTTTCAAGCAGGCCCGTTGCCTTAAGATTCCCGAGTTAACCCAGCAAGTGCTAAATAATCCCATCCACTTTGGTGTTTAGCTCCAAAAGCTTTTGAAACTCTTGTTTGCTTTTTTGCTTTTCCTCCGTGAGTCATGGAGTCATGGTGCGAGTTGTGTAGAGAGAGTGTGTGTTGAGTGTCAAAGTATGTGCATGTGCGTGCACATGTGACCAGTGCCTGTCCCCTCCGTAGGAAGCTTTTATACTTCAGTTCACACGGGTCTCTTTGTTGTCGTTGTTGCTTTTTTTATATATATATAATTTCATATCCCGGCAACACCATTCAATGATGAGAACTTCACGGAATTCCTTTTTAAACAACTGACTCTCTGGAATTCAAATTAACGGACTGCCAATGTCCAGACGATATTTTTGAAGTCCTTTGTTGTGAGCTATGTAAATAATGCTGGACTTACAGGAATTGGGGTTGTAGACCTTACTTCAACTGGAAAATTGGATCCCTCGGCTCTTTGGAATACAATATTCCAGGTACAGTTTTATATTCGCCCGTCGTGGCTATATTTGTTAAGATAGAATTTTTTTTACCTTAATATTTCTGGAGAAAACTCTTACTTTTCCATCTAATATTTTCCTAGGCAACCATATGTGAGTCATACTATGACCAGTCTGATTTATATATAAAAAAAAAAAATTTTTTTTAAATAATTACATTATTCGATTTAGTCTTCCTTTTACTTCTCTGCACTAATAACTAACATCTGGATACTGACTTCTTGTTGAATCGAGGTTGAGTTAGCAACTAGCTACGCACACCTGCTATGTACGGTGATTAAATAAGAAATCTTGGGTACGGCTGACTGACTTGTAGAGTTCTCTCTTTTTTCCCCCTGAGAATGTATCTCAATGTTGCTAAGTGTGTCAAAATGATCCCTTTTTTTTTTTTTTTTTTTGCTAAAAACCAGTCCTGCAGCTTTCTACCCTCGTTTCTGTAAATGTTTCAGTTGAGAATTTAATTCTTGTACAGTCAATGGAAATTTTAAAAGAAATATATATGTATATTATATATGTATATGGAAAAACTTCAAAGATGCTTTTAATTTATTTAACGGCTGTCGTCTTCCTACATGGGTAATAATTTTCGTCCTCGGATGATGAGAAGTACTTTTTACTATGGTGATTGGATGCAAAGCGAAATTTGGTTCTTTGGTCCAATCCGCATGAAGGGTGTACCGGAGGAAAAGCGTGAAGGACATTTCACAACCGATGTACAAGCTTCGCTGAATCTGTATCATTTCCTTCCAGTCACGAAGAGCTATTCGTTACACAGTACGGAAATAAAAATTGCTGAATTGACCAGTTCCCCGTTCTTTTCTCCTTACTGTGAAAGAGTGTGTTTCCCAAAAGCTTTTCGGCTGCATTTATTTGGAAGGAGATCATAAAGCTTAGGCACAGAGTCGAACACATTTGCAAACGACACCGTGAATGGAGCACACAACCTACCATGTTTCCCCTAAAATAAGCCCTCCCCATAAAACGAGCCCCAGCAGGATGTCTAAGCACGTGCGCAATAGAAGCCCTACCCCGAAAATCAGCCCCAGTGATGGGCATGGCTATGAAAATCAGCCTTAGTGATGGGCATGGCTATGAAAATCAGCCCCAGTGGTGGGCGTGGCTATGAAAATCGGCCCTCGTGATGGGCGTGGCTATGAAAATCAGCCCCGGTGACGGGCGTGGCTATGAAAATCAGCCCTGGTGATGGGCGTGGCTATGAAAATCAGCCCTTGTGGTGGGCGTGGCTATGAAAATCAGCCCTGGTGATGGGCGTGGCTATGAAAATCAGCCCTAGTGATGGGCGTGGCTATGAAAATCAGCCCTGGTGATGGGCGTGGCTATGAAAATCAGCCCTAGTGAGGGGCGTGGCTGCACAGCGCATCTGCACAACCCATGCGTGTCGTCGCGGAGCAGGAAAGAACATGAGCAGCCCTTCTCATCCGCCCCGTGAGAGCTCTAGTGCTCCACAGGAGAGATCGGGGCCGGTGGCTCTAAAGGAAACAGAGTCGCAGGACATTCGGGATGGGAGTCGGGGTCTGGAGAGTGAGGATGATGTTCCAGAAGAAGACAACTTCACTGTATTTGAATCAATGTAGATGGTTGTACTGTACTTAAAAAAAAATAACACATCCCCTGAAAATCAGCCCTAGGGGATTTCGGGGAAACACGGTATTAGTGATCTTTCATGATTCTACCTGGCTAGCCGGTGTGCTCCAACAGATAACAGAGCCCTTTGAAGCTGTGCTTTCTACTTCCTCTGGTTTGAAACTCAGCCCTCAACACTTCCAAAGGGTAGAAACAAAGAGAGGTTTCAGACTGGATCGAGTCAGGCTGAGAGCATCTCACGGTTGAGTTGCCTCTAAGGCAGGCGTCCTCAAACTACGGCCCTCGGGCCACATGCGGGTGTTTTTGCCCGTTTGTTCTTTGACTTCAAAATAAGATATGTGCAGTGCGCATAGGAATTTGTTCATATTTTTTTCTTAAACTATAGCCTGGCCCTCCAACGGTCTGAGGGACAGTGAACTGGCCCCCTGGTTAAAAATTTGAGGGCTCCTGGTCTAACGTCATCAGCGTTTTCCATTTCCTCTTGCATGATGTTATGGGGGTGGTTGCTTTTATTTTTATTTTTTTGAGACAGAGTCTCGTTTTGTTGCCCAGGCTAGAGTGAGTGTCGTGGTGTCAGCCTCGCTCACAGCAACCTCCAACTCCTGGGCTCAAGCGATCCTCCTGCCTCAGCCTCCTCCCGAGTAGCTGGGACTACAGGCATGCACCACCATGCCCGGCTAATTTTTTCTATATATTTTTAGTTGGCCAATTAATTTATTTCTATTTATAGTAGAGACGGGGGTCTCTCTCTTGCTCAGGCTGGTCTCAAACTCCTGACCTCGAGCGATCCTCCTGCCTCGGCCTCCCACCAGAGTGCTGGGATGACAGGCGTGAGCCACGGCGCCCAGCCCGTGTTAGACTTTTTTAAACAGGGGGGCCAGCTCACTGTCCCTCAGACTGTTGGAGAGTGGACACTGCGGACCCGGGATGAGTCGGCTGCTAAGCTGGACAGGCAGCAGCTGCAAAAACACCCGGCGGGCCGGATACATGTTCTAGGCGGCCCATATACAGTCCCTGGACTGCAGTTTGAGGACGCCTGTCTTACAGAGTTCCGTTGCTTTGCCCAAGGACCACGTGAATTAAGGGCAAGGCTAAGGGTACAAGCAGGTGTCTGCCCGGCTCCTGCACCGTCTCAGCTGATAAGAGTGGGTGTGACAAGCAGAGTGAGGATTTGAGAAGGGCACCCCCAAAGAAGCTGAGGTTGGAAATGTGGTCTATGGGCCGGGCGCGGTGGCTCACGCCTGTCATCCCAGCACTCTGGGAGGCTGAGGCGGGAGGATGGCTCCACGTCAGGAGTTCGAAACCACCCTGAGCAAGAGCGAGACCCCGTCTCTACTAAAAATAGAAAGAAATGAATTGGCCAACTAATATATATAGAAAAGATTAGCCGGGCGTGGTGGCGCATGCCTGTAGTCCCAGCTACTCGGGAGGCTGAGGCAGGAGGATCGCTTGAGCCCAGGAGTTTAAGGCTGCTGTGAGCGAGGCTGACGCCAGGGCAACAGAGTGAGACTCTGTAGCAAAAAAAAAAAAAAAAGAAAAGAAAAAAGAAAAGAAACTGTGGTCTGTGTACACCATGGAGCACTACTCAGCTCTGAGAAACAGCAGTGACCCAGCACCTCTCGTGTTTTCCTGGCTGGAGCTGGAGCCCATCCTACTAAGAGAAGTGTCCCAGGAATGGAAACACAAGCACCACGTGCGCTCACCAGCAAACTGGTGTTGACGGATCAGCACCTAAGTGGACACACAGGAGTGACATCTATCGGGTGTCGGGCAGGTGGGAGGGGAGGAGGGGACGGGTGTAGACAGACACGACGAGTGAGACGTGCACCGTCTGGGGGATGGGCACGCTTGAGGCTCTGACTCGAGGGGGGAGGGGAGCAAGGCCAATGCACGTGACCTTGATATTTGTACCCCCATAAGATGCTGGAATAATAATAATAATAAAGCAAAACAAAAAAAGAAGCTGGGAATGCCATGCTCCTTGCTCAGAGGTGGGGACTCTCAGTGTGGCAAGAGGGGGTCTGTGGCTGTCACTGCCCTGGGAAAGGCTTGCTCAGGGTCCCTCTGCCGTCTTCCCACCTGCGCCAGGCTTACCTGTCACCGTGCATTTCTCCGGCTCTCACCCACCCACAGTGACGCATGCACCAGACCCAAAGCCTGCAGAGAACACAGGACATGCATCTGGTCCCTGCAAACCCTGTGTTGGCACGCCCACCCCCCCTGCGAGTCTCCTTAAATTTCCCCTTTACTTCCTTCCATACAGAGCCTTGCTATATAGTGCCTGAGGGATATGAAAAAAAAAAGGATTTTTTTTTCCACCACTAAAACAGAACTTTTATGGTCTGTGAAAAGATGCCTCTCTCCTGTTAGTTGCTTTATTCACCCCTGCAGGACTGTAAACCGAGGCAGGGAATTATATTGCATTATATTGCAGATTAGGAGGCAGGGAATTATATTGCATTATATTGCAGATTAGGAAACGCTACAGAAGGTAAGAGATTTTTCATGGGAATCTGCCCCAGTGGCCCCAGGCTCTCTCGTCCCCAATAAAAAGTGGCTTCATTGGCTTATCTGCCAAGAAAACCAAATGCATCATGATTGTGGGAGGTACAGGCGAGAGAAAAAGGCATGCGAAGAAAGTAAAACTTGGCCGGGCGCGGTGGCTCACGCCTGTCATCCCAGCACTCTGGGAAGCCAATGGTTCAAAAAAGGAAACAGAGTCGCAAGACATTCAGGATGGGATTCGGGGTCTGGAGAGTGAGGATGATGTTCCAGAAGAAGACGACTTCACTCTGTTTGAATAAATGTACAATGTTGTACCATACTTAAAAAAAAAAAAAAAAAATAACACATCCCCTGAAAATAAGCCCTTAGGGTGTCTTCTTGAGAAAACAATAAATAGAAGACCCTGTCTTATTTTCAGGGAAACACTGTATCCAACTTTTTTAACTTTATGGCACTAACCAGAGTTTTAAAACTTATTATTTAAAACAATTAAATCGAGTCATTGTAATTGAATGGTAACTAGTATTTAACATTAATTTAGTTAATTAAGAGTTGATCGATCTAATTGCTACGTAAGCTTAAATGCATTTGCTACCTGTGTTTGGATCTTTGTAGTTGTTTTATAATTTTGTCACAGGAAGATTTTTTTGTGTGTGTGTAATTCATTTATAAGAATTCTTCTTATATGTTAAAACTATAACACTTAATCTGTTGTTCATGTTGTAAACTTTTTCCCCCAAGTAGCCATCTGTCTTTTATTGATTATATATTTTGTTTCATTGACTATACATGTATATATATATATGGATATGTGTGTATTTGTATGTGTGTAAACACACAGAGAATAGATACAGACGTAAACACAGACCAAAATCCCATGACACTTTCTCATTCCTACTATTTGCAAGTAATCAACCCTCGGTCTTCTATGCGTCACTCTCCTGTGGGCTTCCTGTTTGGAATTCAGCAATTTCTGTTATCTAGTTTAGATATTTACCTTAAAATTTTATCGCCGGGCACAATGAATGGCTCACGCCTGTCATCCTAGTACTCTGGGAGGCCGAGGCGGGAGGATGACTCCAGGTCAGGAGTTCGAGACCAGCCTGAGCAAGAGCGAGACCCCGTCTCTACTATAAATAGAAACAAATTAATTGGCCAACTAAAATATATATAGAAAAAATTAGCCGGGCATGGCGGCGCACGCCTGTAGTCCCAGCTACTCGGGAGGAGGCTGAGGCAGGAGGATCACTTGAGCTCAGCAGTTCGAGAGCAGCCTGAGCAAGAGTCAGTCCCCATCTCTAGTAAAAATACAAAAAAATGAGCCAGGCGTGGTGGTGCATGCCTGTAGTCCCAGCTACTCGGGAGGAGGCTGAGGCAGGAGGATCGCTTGAGCTCAGCAGTTCGAGAGCAGCCTGAGCAACAGTCAGTCCCCATCTCTAGTAAAAATACAAAAAAATGAGCCGGGCGTGGTGGCGCATGCCTGTAGTCCCAGCTACTCGGGAGGAGGCTGAAGCAGGAGGATCGCTTGAGCCCAGGAGTCTGAGGTTGCTGTGAGCGAGGCTGACGCCACGGCACTCACTCTAGCCCGGGCGACAGAGCGAGACTCTGTCTCAAAAATAAAAACAAACAAACAAAAAAAACCCCTTATCTCTTATCTTGAGCGTTAAACCCCGTGAGGCCCACAAACCACACAGCGTGGCGCGTGGCAGGCGGTAAATAAACGAAGAGAGGGAAGCTCTGTGTCTCAGCCCCTTCGCCTCAGATACCAGGAACCCGTCCGTCCCCTCCCTGAGGTTTGGTCCCATGGACCTGCCAACGGTCACACAGCAGAGACCATTGTCCCGACGCGACTCGCGGCACCCTGTCCACCTGGGTCCTCTCTTGCTTCAGATAACGAAGGCACGCACCAGCCAGTGGCCCCCAGTGGGGACCCGGCTCAGAGACAGAGCAGAAAGCAGAGATTCCTGCCTGGCAAAACGGAGGCACCATCCCAGCCTCTGATAAGGGAAGGGTCTGGAGGCTGTTTGCGTTTTGCTGTTTTATTTAGTCACTCCGAGGGGTCCTCATGCCAGCAGAAGCGGCCACAAGTCATGAACAGCTCCAGCCCGTCGCTTTGGTTCAAGGTCTCTTCGTCTACCGGGCGTCCGGCCTCAAACTGAGGCCGGCCCGAGGGCCACGGGCGGGCCCGCCTGGCACATGTATCCGGCCCCGACGCCGGGTGTTTTTGCAGCCGCTGCCTGTCCTGCTTAGCAGCCGACTGACTCGTCCCGGGCCCGCAGGGCGCACTCTCCAACGGTCTGAGGGATGGTGAACCGTCCCCCCCACCTTGTTTAAAAAGTTTGAGGACCCCCTGGGAGCAGCCAGAGCCCAGTTCGCTGCTTTGGCCGCTAGAGGGAGGCCAGCAACTAGCCGGGAGAGCCAGGGCGGCCGCGGGCATCCTGGTGTCTCTGTGCACCCAGGGCCTCCACCTACACCAGACTGTGACCAGCTGCCTTGTAGAGACGCTCAGGCGGCCCTTGTCTTGCAGCGGGTACAATTGCAAACAGGGTTCCAGATCACAGCACCTTGCCTTTCTCTTTGCCGTGAGCTATGACCCTGTTTCCCCCGAAAATCGGACAATGTCTCCTATTTGTTTCTCCTCCGGAAGACAACCCAGGGCTTATTTTCAGGGCGTGTGCTATTATTATTATTTTTTTTAAGTACACTACAACCATCTGCATTACATTGCTACGTAGCAATTAGATCAATCAACTCTTAATCAATTGAATTATTGTTAAACACTAGTTATTATTCGATTACAATGACCCGATTTAATTGTTTCAAATGATAAGTTGTAAAACTCTGGTTTTAGTGCTGTAAATTTTAAAAAGTTTGATACAGTGTTTCCCTGAAATTAAGACAGGGTGTTCTGTTTGTTTTTCCTCCAGAAGACACCCTAGGGCTTATTTTCAGGGGATGTGTTATTTTTTTTAAGTACGGTACAATCATCTACATTACATTGCTACATAGCAATTAGATCAATCAACTCTTAATCAATTAAATTATTGGTAAATACAAGTTATTATTCAATTAAAATGACTCGATTTAATTGTTTTAAATAATAATTTTTAAAACTCTGGTTAGTGCCGTAAATTTTAAAAAGTTTGATACAGTGTTTCCCTGAAAATAAGACAGGGTCTTATGTTTATTTTTCCCCAAGAAGACACCCTAGGGCTGACTTTCAGGGGATGTGTTATTTTTTTTAAGTACGGCACAACCATCTACACTGATTCAAATACAGTGAAGTCGTCTTCTTCTGGAACATCATCCTCACTGTCCAGACCCCGAATCCCATCCCGAATGTCTTGCGACTCTGTTTCCTTTAGAGCCACCGGCCCCGATCTCTCCTGTCGAGCACTAGAGCTCTCACGGGGCGGATGAGAAGGGCTGCTCGTGTTCTTTCCCGCTCCGCGACGACACGCATGGGTTGTGCAGATGCGCTGCGCAGCCACGCCCCTCACTAGGGCTGATTTTCATAGCCACGCCCACCACCAGGGTTGATTTTCATAGCCACGCCCATCACCAGGGCTGATTTTCATAGCCACGCCCACCACCAGGGGTGATTTCATAGCCACGCCCATCACTAGGACTGATTTTCATAGCCACGCCCATCGCTAGGGCTGATTTTCATAGCCACGCCCATCACTAGGGCTGATTTTCATAGCCACGCCCACCACCAGGGTTGATTTTCATAGCCACGCCCATCACCAGGGCTGATTTTCATAGCCACGCCCACCACCAGGGGTGATTTCATAGCCACGCCCATCACTAGGACTGATTTTCATAGCCACGCCCATCGCTAGGGCTGATTTTCATAGCCACACCCATCACTAGGGCTGATTTTCGGGGTAGGGCTTCTATTGCACACGTGCTTAGACATCCTACTGGGGCTTGTTTTATGGGTAGGTATCGTTTCCGTGGAAACATGGTATACATTTGTGAGGCTCTTCCATGGCATTTTGAAGTTGCATTTGGATGTTCTTATTCTCTCTTTCTCTCTCTATCCACTTCCTTCCACTTCCTTTCCTCCCTCCCTCTCTTTCTTATTTATATTTATAGGTTTTAAAGAGTTAGAGTCAATCCATACATCCTTTTTATCCACAGTGAGGCATTTCTGCCCCCAAATAACTCTGCTTTTACACCTGCCTGGTGAGTGCTGTTGGCTGCTATACTGAAATAAAAAAAAAAAAATTATGATAGTTTTGCTCTTTAATTTAATCCAAAGGATTAAATGGATCTAGAACAGAGTTCTTCTTTGTCTCATGTTCAATTAAAACTTTTTCGGGAAATAAGACTCAGGAGAGCCTGTTGTCGTATTATTTATTGTTCAGTCCGTTTTTGCAGAGAATATAGCAAATTTAGCGATTGCCACACTTCTCTCTGCTTTGAGTACTTCTTGAATTTATACAGTTTGTGAGGAACCCAGAAATATCTACTGAAGACAGGGATGTACAGAACACTCTTTCTCTGTAAAAAGAGGAGAGAGAGGCCGGGCACAGTGGCTCACACCTGTCATCCCCGCACTCTGGGAGGCCAAGGCCAGAGGATAGCTCAAGGTCAGGAGTTCAAGACCAGCCTGAGCAAGAGCGAGACCCCGTCTCTACTATAAATAGAAAGAAATTAATTGGATAACTAAAAACACATAGGAAAAATTAGCTGGGCATAGTGGCGCATGCCTGTAGTCCCAGCTACTAGGGAGGCTGAGGCTGGAGGATCCCTTGAGCCCAGGAGTTTGAGGTTTCTGTGAGCGAGGCTGAACACCACGGCACTCTAGCCCGGGCAACAGAGTGAAACTATGTATCAAAAAATAATAAAAATAAAAAATAAATAAAAATGTTAGTTGAATAAATTCTTGAAGTGTGTCAATTTCTTTTCCCTCCTGGGTCAAGCTCCCTCGTCTATTAAATGGTAGAAATAAGAACCTCCTAAAGCTGAGGCCGAAATTTCAAGTGAGATAACATATGTAACATACTTAGCACACTACATGTGAATCGCCTTCCTCTTTCTTTAACTTGTACAGTGGCAATCACCAAATATCTAGCAACCTCACCTGAAAAACACCCAAAACCACAGGAGAATCCCAAAATGGTTGTTCTAAGCAACCGAGTTTCGGGACAGTTTGCAACACAGCCATAGTAACCAGGACTAAGCCATGCAAAACCATGACAGTCAAACTGGGACTAAGATGCATAGTCGAGGCCAATAAATAAAACATTTTGAGGACAGTCAGTGTGCTTATCAGTTATAATCATGTGTGGCTGAGATAATGGGTATAAATACTCCTAGTTCAATGCCTAACAATAAAGAACAGGATGTATTATTATGCCAAAAGAAATATATTTTCCAAATGATTATCATCAATGACCTACTAGTGATATTAGCGACATTATGGCTCAATGCTTCAGCGCTTGAAATGTCTATCTCCAAGTTACAGATGAATAAAAATGTGGTTTATTGTTCAAAGTCACAAGAATCTCAGCAGAGCTGGAACTTAAACCCAAGTATTTTTTTTTTTTTTTGACTCTCAATCTCTCATTTCTCACTACTACATTCTCCTCCCCCCTCCCTCCAGACATTTTCATTTTTAAAGAAAACAGCAAACAATTAAAATGATAAACAGCGGACCTTACATCGAAACAGCTCAGGAATGACAAGTTAGCTTTACACCCTAGAAAAGAGAGGTTGGGAATGATTTAATGATGGGTTAGTGCACACAGGGATCATTCTCTGTATTTCCTTTCGTCTGTGTGTGTGTGTGTGTCCTTAATTCGTAAAAATTAAAATTCAGGTCAGCTTAATAAAGCACTTCATTTTGGTGAAGGTTAATCCTTCGTCTTACACATTTTGACATTTGAGCGATCGTCTTGACTTCATGATTTAAAAGGAAAAGGAAAAAAAGACAGATGCTGGATTTCACTGGTATAATTCTGTATGTAGATACCAATGGCACGTAAGGTTCAGGACTAAATGGTTATTAAGGCCTCTTTCCTTTTAATAGAGACAGTAACAGTGGCTTGCCTCTATGCAGCGTTGATTATTATTATTATTATTACAGAAACCGGGCAAAAGACATTCCACAAATCTTACTGAATCCCTGAAACAAGCCTCCAATGTATTACTCTACTATGCCTTTTTTCTGTAGGTGAGGAGTCTAGTTCTCGAAAGAGCTAAGTCATTTTTCCAGGGTTAGGAAATAGTAGAGTTTGGATTATATGATGGTTTGATCTCTCCTTTCCTTATCTTTGTAAAAGAAACACAAGAAAACCACATGTGGCCAATCAAAAATAAATCTGTAATACTCTAAGTCGGTTTTTTATTTCTTCATAGGTTACCTTTTTTTTTTTTTTTTTTTTCTTAAATTACAACTATTACACACCTTTTGAGAATATCATTGCTATTATCACTGTACATTTCTGGAATCCACCCAATACATAAATTTCCTATGTTTATAGGTTGGCAATTTTAAAATATATACATGGAAGAAAAAAAAATAAAACCATACAGTACAAACGAACCAAATTGCAAATAAAAATCTTTTTAAAAATCTTAGAAATTCTTTAAGCAGGTTATATCAATCCTATTAAAAATGATTCTCCTATGTACAATACATAATCTTTAAAAATACTACTCCAAGAAACAAAAGCTCTTTGGTTCAGCAAAAGGATTCTAAACGTGGAGATTTAAAATGTAAAAATCTTGTCGGCCCCTTCAGCAAGTAAACACCTGGCTTTCTCCGAATGACGAAATTATAGGTGGGTGCTAGGGTAGAGGTTGCTTTTCACGCAGAACGTTATCATATGAAAATATAACCGGAAGATTGAATAATGCCAGAACTGAGACATTATTTTTATTCTGCCAGGTTGAAAAGACAAAGCTCTGTGTCCATCTCACTCTGTGAAGAGGGGAAGGGTGTGATCGTGGTCAGTCTATGTAAACATTCACCAGTAAAATTCTCAGGTCGTGGGTCCAACGCTATTGAAACTATCCTGTTTATTATTTGGAAGATTACAAAGAAGAGAAAACAGGAGGAAAACAGTTGCTGGTTGTTCCTTTTAACGTCTAAAATCTTGTCACTTTTCTGGTGGCTTGCCTGCCTTCACAATCTAAAATTATAAACACCTCCATGACTCAAATGTCTTTTTTTTTTTTTTTTAAAAAAAAAAAGCCATTCACTTAGCAGTGATGACAATGGATCAGCATTTGCCAATGGGATTTTCATTAAAAATTAATCGTGAGGCCGGGCGCGGTGGCTCACACCTGTAAACCCAGCACTCTGGGAGGCCGAGGCGGGAGGATCGCTCGAGGTGAGGCGTTCGAGACCAGCCTGAGCAAGAGCGAGACCCCATCTCTACAAAAAAAAATAGAAAGAAATTAGCTGGCCAACTAAAAATATACAGAAAAAAATTAGCCGGGCGTGGTGGCGCGTGCCTGTAGTCCCAGCTACTCGGGAGGAGGCTGAGGCAGGAGGATCGCTTGAGCCCTGGAATCTGAGGTTGCTGTGAGCGAGGCTGACGCCACGGCACTCACTCTAGCCTGGGCGACAGAGTGAGACTCTGGCTCAGAAAAAAAAAAAAATTAATCATGGTTATTCTATACTGTTTTGGTTTATTAATAGCAACAATTACAAAATTGGCCAAAATATCTCAGTGTTTCAAAGAGTCAGTAGCCTTTACGTATTAGAATTTATTATCCTCTGTCTTTAAGGGGAAGGAAAAGCCTTCACAATGATGTCTCGGCATATTTTCTACTTTGGTTGTGAAAATATTTTAGCATATAAGGTGAAAGCTTTCCAAAGGCCCATGACTTAAACATACATTTTTAACCGCCCTTAGCAAGGCTTTTAAAAAGTCTTTGAGATAGCACAGCTGGTCATGAAAAAAAAAAAAGAAAAGAAAAATAGTTTTTGCTTTATTTATTTTTTTATCTAAGTCCCCCAATAGAATATAATTACCTGGTTGGATGAATTGACTCATAATACTTTATGATGAAGTGCCATTAACGATACTCAAACTTTGCCTTCCTCCAGACTAGTATAAGAAGCACTGGCCCGGCGCGGTGGCTCACGCCTGTCATCCCAGCACTCTGGGAGGCCGAGGCGGGAGGATCGCTGGAGGTCAGGAGTTCGAGACCAGCCTGAGCAAGAGGGATACCCCCGTCTCTACTATAAATAGAAGGAAATTAATTGGCCAACTAATCTATATATAGAAAAAAATGAGCCAGGCATGGTGGTGCATGCCTGTAGTCCCAGCTGCTCGGGAGGAGGCTGAGGCAGGAGGATCGCTTGAGCCCAGGAGTTGGAGGTTGCTGTGAGTGAGGCTGACACCACGGCACTCACTCTAGCCTGGGCAACAGAGCGAGACCCTGTCTCAAAAAAAAAAAAAAAAAAAAAAAAAAGAAGAAGCATGTTAGTATATTTCCAGGTTGATTTCTATCGATTACCGTGATTCTGCAAAACCGCCACTTCAAGATGCCACCATGCTTCTACAGGGTGGTTGGGAGCCAGGGAAACTTCCAGAATTCGCCCTGTTCTTCCTTTTATCTGCATGACTTTAACTGCGTAAGGGCAAGACCCTTTTTTTTTTTTTTTTTTTTTTTGTCAAACCTTAGTCGTCTCCAAGGAGAAGAATACAGTTGGGACGGAGCAACAGGTTGCAGAGGAAACTACGCCTCTTCAACGAAAACAAAAAAAAATGGTTCTGGTTGGGGAAAGAGAAAAGGGAGAGAGCCTTTGACATCTGAGAAACAGCAAAGAACGAAACGCGTGGAGACGTTGTGACTCAGGACCGCCTCCGTTGCCGTTCTCCTCTGATCTCTGTATAGACACGTCTTCTCCCTGAAAGTCTTTCAGAAGATAATCGCGATTCACTGCAGAGAAAAATAACCAGCGTTGGATTCTTGGTCCTCACAGTCCTCTTCTGCAGCCTGCAGGCCAGTCACCATGTCCGCTCCCGTCAGAAGTCCTTGTCCCAGCCGGAGAGCTCGTCTGGGGGCACTCCCTTCTCGGGTGGGTACTTGTCGAAGTAGCTGTGATCGATGGGTCCGCTGAGCTAAAACAGGAGGGATTAAAACCAAAGGTAAGAATAACGTTGACAGGCCGGGCACGGGTGGCCCACGCCTGTCATCCCGGCACTCTGGGAGGCCGGGGCGGGAGGATCGCTCGAGGTCAGGAGTTCGAGACCAGCCCTGAGCAAGAGCGAGACCCCCGTCTCTACGAAAGAAAGAAAGAAAGAAAGAAAGAAAGAAAGAAAGAAAGAAAGAAAGAAAGAAAGAAAGAAAGAAAGAAAGAAAGAAAGAAAGAAAGAAAGAAAGAAATTGGCCAACTAAAAATATATAGAAAAACAAATTAGCTGGGTATGGTGACTCATGCCTGTAGTCCCAGCTACTCGGGAGGCTGAGGTGGGAGGATCGCTTGAGGTCAGGAGTTTGAGACCAGCCAGAGCAAGAGCGAGAGCCCGTCTCTACTATAAACAGAAATAAATTAATTGGCCAACTAAAAATATATATAGAAAAAATTAGCCAGGCATGGTGGCGCATGCCTGTAGTCCCAGCTACTTGAGAGGAGGCTGAGGAAGGAGGATCGCTTGAGCCCAGGAGTCTGAGGTTGCTGTGAGCGAGGCTGACGCCACGGCACTCACTCTAGCCCGGGCGACAGAGACTCTTAGCACTTGCAGGTATACAATAACAATTTTTAAAATGGGCCGGGCGCAGAGGCTCACGCCTGTCATCCTAGCACTCTGGGAGGCCGAGGCGGGAGGATCGCTCAAGGTCAGGAATTCGAAACCAGCCTGAGCAAGAGTGAGACCCCCTTCTCTACAATAAAAAAAAAAAAAGAAAGAAAGAAATTAATTGGGCAACTAAAAATATATAGAAAAACAAATTAGCCAGGTATGGTGGCGCATGCCTGTAGTCCCAGCTACTCGGGAGGAGGCTGAGGCAAGAGGATCGCTTGAGCCCAGGAGTTGGAGGTTGCTGTGAGCGAGGCTGACGCCACGGCACTCACTCTAGCCCGGGCAACAGAGTGAGACTCTGTCTAAATAAATAAATAAATAAAATAGCTAGAATTGATGCAGAATCTGATCCCATTTTTTAAAAAAATAATATTTACCCATAGGTACCTTAAATCATTTCTTCTGAAAATTTTTACTTTATAATTATCTTTAGAAATGTGTACTGTAGTGATTTCATTGGACATGCATGCCATAAAAATGTCATCAGAACTGAACACGGAAGACACATTTGTGTTATCACAGAAATTTCTGTGGTCACAGAATTTTTTAAAACTTATCCTAAATTTTAAAGGCACTTACAGAACAGTCAGGAAAGATTGTCAATCAAGCAAGGAGTATTTTTACATTAGGATGACATTCTATATTTTTACATTAAATTCTATGTTTTACATTAGGATGAAATTCTGTAAGGGAAATGGAATGGAAATGTACAGAGAGAAAAGAAAAATGACGTAATATTTCCGTCTGTATTTTTTAAACAGCTGGTGGGTATCAACTCCCAGTGGCATTTAGATTATAGCGGATATAATAAAGGCATGAAGCAATAGTGACATTTTACTTTAAGATGTCAATTTTTATAAACATACTAGAAATTCCATTCTCTGCAACTATTTAAACTTGGATGAAAAAAATTGAGATGTCGATCTATAAAACGTGCAAGAGGAGGCACGAACTTCACAGTTCTTTAAAAAAAAAAAAAATGCTGGCAGGAAGTTGGTAGAGTGTCGACCAAGATCGTTATTGAGTTGTTTTCCCCACAAATTGGCTGATGTTCTGCTTGTTCTAGAGCCTTCATGGTAGCCAGTCCGCAGGGTGACGCCTGAAACCTAGTTTGCCTGAACTGAGACGTGCTTTAAGAGTAAAAATTCACTCGAGACTTTTAAAGTTCAGTATGAAATGGTAAATGTAACATTATCTCATCAATAATTTTTATTTTATTTATATTAAATACTTTATTAATATTTTAATAAATAACAAAATTATTGGCGATACCATTAACGTTTTATATTAACATGTTGTATTAATAATATGATATTTTATATCAATGTTTTATGTTGATGTTAATCAACGTTTTAAAATTAATTCATATTTAAATTTTAATTTTAAAATCCATATTTTATATTAATATTGATTGACATTTTATATCGGTGCCACATTGAAGCGCTGATAGCTTGTATATATTGTGATAAATATTTAAAATTAATTAAAATTTAATCGGATGGGTTTTTTTTAAAAAAAACCTTTTTAGTGTTTAAAATTTTAAATCATATATATATAAAATTTAAAATTATATATTATAAATTAAATATATACTATTTAACTATTAATTAAATAAATTTAATTTAATTTAATTATTTAAATTATATACATTTAAATACATTTAAATTATTATTAAATTTAAATATATTTAGATTATTTGAATTATATTTACATTTAAATATATTCATTAAATTTAAATATATTTAAATTATTTAAATTATATTTAGATTTAAATATATTATTAAATTTAAATACATTTAAATTATATTTAATTAAAATTATATATATATATTTCACATTAATTTCTAAAGCGATCAATCAATGTGACCAATGCTGACTCCTTTGGGATTCAGGCTGCATTTTCAGGGTAATGGGTTCCTGAGGAGGGAGCTAATTAACCCTTTGCACCCAGATGTCAGATGTATAATGAGAAAAAAATCGAGCGCGTGCAATTCACACCCATCGAACCGGCAACGCAACTCGGCCCTACAGTCCCAATGACTATGACGGTTTCACTTCATTAGAAGGAAAACTGCTAAAAAAACAAACAAACAAAAACAACCTAAAATCTATTCCGTGCACACACACACACACACACACACACACACACACACACAGAGCCTAAAATCAGTTCACAAAATCACACCCCAAGAGACGAAGTCAGAGAGCCTACCTCTCTCCGCAAGGGTGACGGGAGGCTCCGGGCTCTCAGCCCTTCCCAGTTAAAACCATTTAACCACCTGGGAAACGAGAGGAGGGGAGAGAGGGCCGTTAGGCGCCTGATACTCACCGTTATCTCTCGCTGTCCAGCCGCCAATCACTTTGTCACCGGCTGGCCCCTTCCCGGGACAGAGCCGCCGCAGGTGGCCGGGCCGTAAGCACGCTGGGCGCCTGGGACCACGTTAACCCCACGGCCTGGGACCGCAGCCTGCCCAGGGACCATTCCGGTGTCCCCGGCTCGCTCGCTCTCTGTCTCTCTCTGTCTCTCTCTGTCTCTTTCTGTCTGTCTCTGTCTGTCTCTGTCTCTCTCTCTGTCTCTCTCTCCCTGTCTCTCTCTTTCTCTCTCTCTCTCTTTCTCTCTCTGTCTCTCTCTGTCTCTGTCTCTTTCTGTCTCTCTGTCTCTCTCTTTGTCTCTCTCTGTCTCTGTCTCTCTCTCTGTCTCTCTCTGTCTCTGTCTCTTTCTGTCTCTCTCTCTTTCTCTCTCTGTCTCTGCCTCTCTCTTTCTCTCTCTCTCTGTTTCTCTCTTTCTCTCTCTCTGTCTCTGTCTCTTTCTGTCTCTCTCTGTCTCTCTCTCTCTTTCTCTCTCTGTCCCTGTCTCTCTGTTTCTCTCTCTCTGTCTCTGTCTCTCTCTTTCTCTCTCTGTCTCTCTCTGTCTCTGTCTCTTTCTGTCTCTCTCTTTGTCTCTCTCTGTCTCTCTCTCTTTCTCTCTCTCTGTCTCTGTCTTTCTCTTTCTCTCTCTGTCTCTCTCTGTCTCTGTCTCTTTCTGTCTCTCTCTCTTTCTCTCTCTGTCTCTCTCTTTCTCTCTCTCTGTCTCTCTCTGTCTCTCTCTTTGTCTCTCTCTCTGTTTATCTCTCTCTTTCTCTCTCTGTTTCTCTCTCTGTTTCTCTCTCTCTGTCTCTGTCTCTCTCTTTCTCTCTCTCTCTGTCTCTCTCTGTCTCTGTCTCTCTCTGTCTCTGTCTCTCTCTTTCTCTTTCTCTGTCTCTCTCTTTGTCTCTCTCTGTCTCTCTCTCTTTCTCTCTTTCTCTCTGTCTCTGTCTTTCTCTTTCTCTCTCTTTCTCTCTCTCTGTCTCTGTCTCTTTCTGTCTCTCTCTGTCTCTCTCTTTCTCTCTGTCTCTCTCTGTCTCTCTTTCTCTCTCTGTCTTTCTCTCTCTGTCTCTGTCTCTCTCTGTCTCTTTCTCTCTCTCTGCCTCTCTCTGTCTCTGTCTCTCTGTCTCTATATATATCTCTTTCTCTCTCTCTCTTTCTCTTTCTCTCTGTCTCTGTCTCTCTTGGTCTCTTTCTCTTTCTCTCTCTCTTTCTCTTTCTCTGTCTCTTTCTGTCTCTGTCTCTGTCTCTCTCTCTCTTGTGCTCCCGTAGATTGATGATGTACACTTGCTCCTCTCTTTCCCAGACTTCCAGCTCCTCCTGCTCCTATCCTCACCCCTTCCCATTTCCCTGGGAAAAATGAAACCGTTAAAAAGAGAACTCATGTCCGGGCCCAGTGGCTCACGCCTGTCATCCCAGCACTCTGGGAGGCCGAGGCGGGCGGATTGCTCGAGGTCAGGAGTTCGAGACCAGCCTGAGCAAGAGCGAGACCCCGTCTCTACTAAAAATAGAAAGAAATTAATTGGCCAACTAATATATATAGAAAAAAGGAGCCGGGCATGGTGGCGCATGCCTGTAGTCCCAGCTACTCGGGAGGCTGAGGCAGGAGGATCTCTTGAGCCCAGGAGTCTGAGGTTGCTGTGAGCTAGGCTGATGCCACGGCACTCACTCTAGCCCGGGCCACAGAGTGAGACTCTGTCTCGAAAAAAAAAAGATAGCAATGGCTAAAAAGCTAAGTTGCTAGGACTTGATTGAATATATAATTTTGTAACTTGTTTTACAACTTCGCTCTTTCTTGATACGAATTCCCAGCATTTGAGAAACCCCTTTGAGATGGATTGTTGTGACCACAACTAGTAAAACACACATAAAAGCCAACACACCAAAAGAAAAGTAAATTAAGTCTACAAAAGAGACTCTGTGTGGCCTCCTGAGAGAAGCTGTCAAGATTACCACCTTGTTCTAGAAATTTCTGTGTTTGGGGGCAAAAAAGTAACTAGGTACCTGTGCTTCTTAATGTCATTGATTCCGTTCTTCAGATTTCCCAGCCTTTCTGTTGGGTTTTGCCTGAAATAATAATTTTTAAGCAGACAAGCTTATCATGATCATGCTTCGGTGAATTTTACATTTAAAATTTAACTTTTATTTGTTGATACATTTATTAATACATTTAACAACATTCATGGAGTTCCTACTATAGACCAGACATCTTAGTCTAGGCAGATGAAAAAGACACGTTCCCCTCCCTGGAGGGACCACAGTTAAATTTGAATTAGGGATATAAGGCCGGGCGAGGTGGTTCACACCTGTCATCCTAGCTCTCTGGGAGGCCGAGGCAGAAGGATCGCTGGAGGTCAGCAGTTTGAGACCAGCCTGAGCAAGAGCGGGACCCCGTCTCTACTATAAATAGAAACAATTTAATTGGCCAACTAATATATATAGAAAAAATGAGCCGGGCCTGGTGGCGCATGTCTGTAGTCCCAGCTACTCGGGAGGCTGAGGCAGGAGGATCGCTTGAGCCCAGGAGTTGGAGGTTGCTGTGAGCGAGGCTGACGCCACGGCACTCACTGTAGCCTGGGCGACAAAGTGAGAGTCTGTCTCAAAAAAAAAAAAAAGAAAGAAAGAAAGAAAGAAAGAAAGAAAGAAAGAAAGAAAGAAAGAAAGCAAGCTAGGAAAAGCTGTAGGGAAACATTGACATCTAAGCTGGGATCTTAGAAGCATGCAGGAACTCCTATTTGCAACCCACAACTAGGACTTACACTCTAAATTTATTAAATTTTAATGCTTAAAAAAAGTTCCTGGTCAGGTGTGGTGGCTCATGCCTGTAATCCTGGCATTTTGGGAGGCCAAGACTGGAGAACTGCTTGAAGCCAGGAGTTTGAGATCAGCCTGAGCAAGAGCGTGACCTCATCTCTACAAAAAAAAAAAAAAAAAAAAAAAAAACATAGAAAAATTAGCCGGGTGTGGCGGCTCACACCTGCAGTCCCAGCTACTCTGGAGGCTGAGGCAGGAGGATCGCTTGAGCCCAGGAGTGTAAGGCTGCAGTGAGCTGTGACGATGCCATGGCACTCTAGCCCAGGCAACAGAGCAAGAGAAAGAAAGAAAGAAAGAAAGAAAGAAAGAAAGAAAGAAAGAAAGAAAGAAAGAAAGAAAGAAAGAAAGAAAGAAAGAAAGAAAGAAAGAAAGAAAGAAAGAGAGAAAGAGAAAGAAAGAGAGAGAGAAAGAGAGAGAGAAAGAGAGAGAAAGAGAGAGAGAGAAAGAAAGAAGGAAGGAAAGAAAGAAAGAAAGAAAGAAAGAAAGAAAGAAAGAAAGAAAGAAAGAAAGAAAGAAAGAAAGAAAGAAAGAAAGAAAGAAAATCTAAAAAAAGTTCATATGGCCAAAAAAAAAGCAACAAAATAAAGTTCAAGCAAAGAATCTGGGATCTCCTATTCTCTAATAAATGAGCTTTAATGTCCACTAGAAATTTGGGGGTAATTTAAAATAAGAGTAAAGGAGTACTTTTTAAAACATGGAGACGAAAGAGGTCATGTAGTGATACTTCATCACCGGACACTGATTTTCCATCAAAGTACCGTGACTGCAAATCGATTTCTCCCTTTTTCCCCTAAGGTTTGTGGCTCTATTTTGCTCTGTAGCAGATAAAGGTAATTCCCAAAAGTAACCTGAAAAATGTAGATCGCTTTTTAAACTATAATAAGTAGGTTCTGTAATTCTATAAAATGGGGGAAACTCAAACTCCTACCTTAGACTGCAAATCGGAAAACGACTTTCCCTAAATACCGTTCAGCTACAGAAAGAAGCACAAAAAGTAAATATAGACCTACTCTTAAAATGTGTAGGAAGAGAAGCCACCGGAAGCCTTCACACTTTTTTGTGTGTGCGTGCGCAAGGCAAACTGTCATTCTCACCTGCAAAGCCTCCGAATCAAATCCTCAGGTCGCCTGGTTATCTTCCGAGGAAAATCCGTCTTTTCGATTCCTTTGAGAATCAAATTGTACGTCATCATTTGATCGATCCCAGAAAAGGGTGGGCTGGGGAAATTCAAAGAGGACACACACTAAGGCCAGGGTCCGGGACGCACGTGAAACTTATTTTCTTCTTCTCTTTCTTCTATGTTTTTCTTTCTCTCTCCCTTCCTTCCTTCCTTCCTTCCTTCCTTCCTTCCTTCCTTCCTTCCTTCCTTCCTTCCTTCCTTCCTTCCTCCTTCTTCCTTCCTCTTTCCTTCCTTCCTCTTTCCTTTCTTCCTCCCTTCTTCCTTCTTTCCTTCCTTCCTTCCTTCCTTCCTTCCTTCCTTCCTTCCTTCCTTCCTTCCTTCCTCTTTCCTTCCTTCCTCTTTCCTTTCTTCCTCCCTTCTTCCTTCTTTTCTTCCTTCCTTCCTTCTTTCCTTCCTTCCTTCCTTCCTTCCTTCCTTCCTTCTTTCCTTCCTTCCTCTTTCCTGTCCTTCCTTCCTTCCTCTTTCCTTCCTTCCTTCCTTCCTTCCTTCCTTCCTTCCTTCCTTCCTTCCTTCCTTCCTTCCTTCCTCTTTCCTTCCTTCCTCTTTCCTTTCTTCCTCCCTTCTTCCTTCTTTTCTTCCTTCCTTCCTTCTTTCCTTCCTTCCTTCCTTCCTTCCTTCCTTCCTTCCTTCCTTCTTTCCTTCCTTCCTCTTTCCTGTCCTTCCTTCCTTCCTCTTTCCTTCCTTCCTTCCTTCCTTCCTTCCTTCCTTCCTTCCTTCCTTCCTTCCTTCCTTCCTTCCTTCCTTCCTTCCTTCCTCTTTCCTTCCTTCGTCCTTTCCTTCCTTACTTCCCTCTCACCTTTGGGGACAAGTGTCCAATTCAAGGTCATCGATATATACTATGTTTCCCCAAAAATAAGACCTCCCCATACAATAAGCCCCAGCAGGATGTCTAAGCACATGCGCAATAGAAGCCCCACCCCGAAAATCAGCCCTGGTGATGGGCGTGGCTATGAAAATCAGCCCCAGTGATGGGCGTGGCTATGAAAATCAGCCCCAGTGATGGGCGTGGCTATGAAAATCAGCCCTGGTGGTGGGCGTGGCTATGAAATCAGCCCTGGTGGTGGGCGTGGCCATGAAAATCAGCCCCAGTGATGGGCGTGGCTATGAAAATCAGCCCTGGTGGTGGGCGTGGCTATGAAAATCAGCCCTGGTGGTGGGCGTGGCTATGAAAATCAGTCCCAGAGATGGGCGTGGCTATGAAAATCAGCCCTGGTGACGGGCGTGGCTGCGCAGGGCATCTGCACAACCCATGCGTGTCCTCGCGGAGCGGGAAAGAACACGAGCAGCCCTTCTCATCCGCCCCGTGACAGCTCTAGTGCTCGACAGGAGAGATCGGGGCTGGTGGCTCTAAAGGAAACAGAGTCGCAAGACATTCAGGATGGGATTCGGGGTCTGGAGAGTGAGGATGATTTTCCAGAAGAAGACGACCTCACTCTATTTGAATCAATGCAGGTGGTTGTACCGTACTTAAAAAAAAATGACACATCCCCTGAAAATAAGCCCTAGGGTGTCTTCTGGAGGAAAAATAAATATGAGACCCTGTCTTATTTTTGGGGAAACACGGTATATTCTCCAGCTACCTGCACTAACCATCCAGTATGTCTTAGAAATGTAGCTGGCAAATTTCCCAGGGATGAGGAAATGAATTCTTGAAAGAGAATTCCTTGTACCCTAAAACCTTAAACGACTTTCCTTGCTGAATACCTGTCTGGCAATTTTCTCTTCTTTCCTGCACAAGCTTAAGCAATGGCTATTTCAAAATGATGGCAGATAATATAAAAATGATCTTTCACATCTGTTTGCTCGATGCGTGTGGGCAAAGATGTTCGATGTAGCCACAGGAAATCTACAGACACTGAAGTTTGCAGTGCAAAAAGTTCAAAAAGATTCTAAGGACCTCTCTTTTTTGTAAAGTATGTGTTAAGACTGGCTACCCACCAACGGACTTCATTGCCATATTTCTTAAATTATTTCATATGCAATTCCTCTCTGAAATTAAGACTGAGAATATTTGGCTGTAAAGGGTTCTAGGAATAATCAGATCAGTTAATGAGCAGCGGAGGCATAAAGCCATAAAGAACATGACTTTAAACCTGTGCATGTGTGGGTCCATGCATCGTATCATAAACACACATATACATGGTACACGTGCCTCAAGAAAACTGAGTCACATGTAGAGTCAGAATAGAAGACTTGGGAATAAGTTACTCATCATGAGAAGGTAGTTCTCTCACCTGGTTTCCCAATCTATAAAATTTAAGTCGTAAAAGAATCATAATAAAAATCTAAATCATAAAACACTAATTGAAATTCCTGTCTTATTTTCCATACGAGTTTGCGAAAACTAAACTGGATCAGACGCATGTAAGTGCTTTGAGAACTATAAAATACTTTACAAGCCGGGCGAGGTGGCTCAGGCCTGTCATCCCAGCACTCTGGGAGGCCGAGGCGGGAGGATCGCTCGAGGTCAGGAGTTCCGGACCTGCCTGAGCAAGAGTGAGACCCTCCCACCCCCTGTCCCTACTAAAAATAGAAAGAAATTAGCTGGACAACTAAAATATATATAGAGAGAAAAAAATTAGCCGGGCTTGGTGGCGCATGCCTGTAGTCCCAGCTACTCGGGAGGAGGCTGAGGCAGGAGGATCGCTTGAGCCCAGGAGTTGGAGGTTGCTGTGAGCGAGGCTGACGCCACTGCACTCTAGCCTGGGCGACAGAGTGAGACTCTGTCTCAAAAAAAAAAAAAAAAAAAAAACTCTACAAATTCTACAAATGTGAGGCACTATTACATACAGTCTACACACGTGCGTGTGCATGTGTATGTATGTGCATTAAATATTTGAGATCCCAGATTCATTGATATGGTCCCTTAATCTCTGCAGGAATGACAATTCAATTTGAGCTGCTAAAACTCCCGTGGTGTCTTGTCTCTGTTCATTAGCACCTTTGGAAAGGGGCTGGCAAGGGAATTAGAATTTAAATCCAACAAGGAGGCTTTGTCTTAGCATTTCTGGTTAATGATATCTTGGGAAGAAGGAAGAGCGTGGATAAATTTGGTTTAATCGATCAACGGATTTAACTGAATTAGGATTGCTATTTTCTCAATTATTAAAAAAAAAAACAAAACAAAGAGAAGAAATAATGACATAGCCCACGACTCTCATTCCTTCTCTTATTCTTGTGCTAAATTATCAAAAGCTTAACATGCTTCATATAGCATCTATGAAAATGGGCGTTGGCGTTTTAGGTAAACCATGGCAGTTCTGTGTTCCTTTCCTTCACCTTCCTGAATCTTTTCTCCATGCCATGAACTGGCGAGCTCAGTGCATGTGAAATAATTGTAAAGAGGGAAAGGCATCATGGTTCAAAACATTTCCTTAAAACGTTCAGCTCCCAAATCACACTGCTATGCACTTTGTCATCGCTGGGAAGTTGTTTTTGCATTTCTCTGAAGAAGAGGCCACACGAAACCTGAAGGTACGTACTTGCCCGTCAGGAGCTCGTACACCAGAATTCCCAGCGACCAGAAATCCACGCTGAAGTCGTGGCCCTTGTTGAGAATGACTTCAGGAGCCACGTACTCCGGAGTCCCGCAGAACGTCCACGTTTTCTGCCCGGATCCTAATTTCTTAGCAAATCCAAAGTCGACCTGGCAAAGAATGTCCAAGAGATTCTTAGAGACCATAAAATGGGTGCTCCTCCTTACGTCTCCCTCTCACCTCCCAGATCTTCTTTGCACGCCCCTGCCCCTCCTTTTGCATCATAAACACACACATGTGCACACACAGACACATACACACACATACATGCACACACGCACACGCATACCCACTCACATGCACACACATCACACATACATGCACAGAGACATGCACACACTTACATATATACACACGCACACACATGCACACATACACATACATGCACAGACACATGCACATGCTTGCACACATATACACACGCCCACACATGCACACACATACACATACATGCACAGACACATGCACACACAGACACATACACACACACATGCACACACGCACACGCATATACACTCACATGCACACACATCACACATACATGCACAGAGACATGCACACACTTACACACATACACACACATATACACATACACATACATGCACAGACACATGCACACACTTGCACACGTGTACACACATGCACCCACACATACACATGCACACATATACATACAAACATACATGCACACGCATGCACACATATACACACTCACATGCACACGCATGCACACATGCACACACATGCACACACATACGCATGTACACACATACACACATATGCACACAAATACACATACACATATGCACACGTGCACACACATACACACATATGCACACAAGTGCACACATACGCATGCACACACACATACACACATATGCACACAAATACACATACACATGTGCACACGTGCGCACACATACATATGCACACAAATACACACATACACATGTGCACACACATGCACACATACACCTATGCACACATGTACACACGTACACATGCACACATATGCACATAAACATACATGCACACACATACACACATGCACCCATACACATGCACACACATAAACATACGTGCACACACATACACACACACACACCCTCTCATGTATCCCTTTGCGGGATGAGGCGTGTGTCCAGTTGCATTGGAGAACGTTCCATGCACAGACTCTATGCCACGACCCTCGAGGATGGGGGCAGGTTTAGCAAACAGGAGCCCCAAGGACGAATCTGACACCCAGGGCAAGCAAGACCCGAGAAGTTTTCGATGCAGTGATGGCCTTCATTAGGAAGAGCAGACAGGGAAGAAGTGACGGACCCCTATGTACTTAAAGATCCATCATGAGAGTGAAAACAATGATGAAATTGAGAGTTGGGGACGGGGGCTACTACTAAAAAGAAGTGGGGCTGAAAACCTTGGGCAGTCTTTAAAAACCCTATACGTTATACCCTATACTTTTTAGCTTTACGACACACGGATTATCCCAATAATACAGCAATAATCTTGGCTAAAAATAAAAAAAAAAAACTAAATAAACACGGTAAGACATCCACACAAGCCCTCACCTAAAAATGTATGAGTCAGTGACCTATAAAATCCAGCCCCTGTTTATTTATTTGAATATTAATATTGAAAATCTCTGCCCTACCCTTAAATGAATTTCTTAGAAATTTGCCTTTTTTTTTTTTACTGATACTTCTTAGTATTGATAACACAGCCAGCAAGGATTTTCTTATTGGAAGAGAGGGATTTAAACAAGCTAAATTGAAGTCGGGCTTCGACTGTTTTCTTTCATCCACACGGAATGACTCACAAAGATAATCTAAGACAGGGCTTGGGGATTTTACAAAATTAAAACTTGCAACCAGCTGAGATGAGCCCATCTACTTATTCCTCAGAGAAAGAGCCAATATGAAAATCCCAGCTAATTTTATGAAGACTGAAATTTAAAAGAGAAAAAAAAAAAAGCAATGCTTATAAACTATATTTGTATGTATGCATATGTGAAAACATTATATTTTGTGGGTTTATAACAGCCTTTCAGCTCATTTTTTTTTTTTTTTTAAATTGCACTTAAGGCTTTCTTTTAAGGAAGACTGGAAGTTCATTAGCTGTTTAGGAGAGTTTCTGTAGCTCTGAAAGTGGTAGTATATTTTCACAGGAATTGCTAGTTTCGCTTCTGTTTCGCTTTTGCATAATTGGCCCAAAGAGAGGGCAAGGATTATATTAAAGTTTTGAGATTTACGAAAGCATTTTCTCTATGGATCAAATCGACTTGGGTCTAATCCGTCTGGTCAGAAGGAACTGACATTCAGATCTACACAAAGTCATATCCCTAATAGAGAAGGTTCCAAATATCTTTTTTTTTTGAGACAGAGTCTCGCTTTGTTGCCCAGGCTAGAGTGAGTGCCGTGGCATCAGCCTAGCTCACAGCAACCTCAAACTCCTGGCTCAAGCAATCCTCCTGCCTCAGCCTCCCGAGTAGCTGGGACTACAGGCATGCGCCACCATGCCCGGCTAATTTTTTGTATATATATTAGTTGGCCAATTAATTTCTTTCTATTTTATAGTAGAGACGGGGTCTCGCTCTTGCTCAGGCTGGTTTCGAACTCCTGACCTCGAGCAAGCCGCCCGCCTCGGCCTCCCAGAGTGCTGGGATTACAGGCGTGAGCCACCGCGCCCAGCCCAAATCTCTTATGTCAAGTTCTCTGCATTTTCCATAAAAATTATGCTACCTCTGTCTCCTGCCAGCCTGGCCACGACCACAAAGCCTCGCCCAGCTCCTCTCTGCAAACGAGAGTTCCTCCAACTAGCCATGCATTGAGCATTTATTGAATATCATTCTCTATCAAAACACTTTCCGAGGGGCTAGCATGGGAGCGGGCTGGAGTGGAAATCTGAGCGCAAAAAGATAGAGAGTTCTGCAAAGTATCTGAACAAGAATCATTCCGCCAGAAGGAAGAGCCACTGCCAAGGGCTGGGATGGGAACAGGCATGGAAGGTTCAAGAACTGGCAAGAAGGGCCGGGCGCGGTGGCTCACACGCCTGTCATCCCAGCACTCTGGGAGGCCGAGGCGGGAGGATCGCTCAAGGTCAGGAGTTCAAGACCAGCCTGAGCAAGAGCGAGACCCTGTCTCTACTGAAAAAATAGAAAGAAATTAATTGACCAACTAAAAAATATATATATAGAAAAAATGAGCCAGGCATGGTGGCGCATGCCTGTAGTCCCAGCTACTTGGGAGGCTGAGGCAGGAGGATCTCTTGAGCCCAGGAGTTTGAGGTTGCTGTGAGCTAGGCTGACGCCACGGCACTCATTCTAGCCCAGGCAACAAAGCGAGACTCTGTTTCAAAAAAAAAAAAAAATTAGTTTGAGACCAGCCTGAGCAAGAGCGAGACCCCATCTCTACTAAAAAAAAAAATAGAAAGAAATTACTTGGCCAAATAAAAATATATAGAGAGAAAAAAATTAACCGGGCATGGTGGCGCATGCCTGTCGTCCCAGCTACTCGGGAGGCTGAGGCAGGAGGATCGCCTGAGCCCAGGAGTTGGAGGTTGCTGTGAATGAGGCTGACGCCACGGCACTCTCTCTAGCCTGGGCGACAGAGCGAAACTCTGTCTCAAAAAAATATATATATTTTAATTTAATTTTTATTTTCTTTATAGGCAAACCATCCTTTCTCCTCGATCATTTTTAGGACTTAATCTTTGTTTTGGTTCCGCCCTTTCGCTACGGCAACGGCCACTATCCAAGAGAGCCCTGAAGAAGACACACTTCTCTTGGTACTCAGAAGTGGCCTCTTCCTCCTCTTCTGCAAGACATCAGGGCTGGCCTTGTGTGACCCGCAGAATAAATACAATGGAAGAAGTGCCTGCGTGTGACCTCCCAGAGGAGGTTTTTTTTGTTGGTTTTTTTGGGTTTTTTTTTGAGACAGAGTCTCGCTCTGTTGCCCGGGCTAGAGTGAGTGCCGTGGCGTCAGCCTCGCTCACAGCAGCCTCAGACTCTTGGGCTCAAGGGATCCTCCTGCCTCAGCTTCCTCCTGAGTAGCTGGGACTACAGGCATGCGCCACCACGCCCAGCTCATTTTTTCTATATATATATATTAGTTGGCCAATTAATTTCTTTCTATTTTTAGTAGAGACGGGGTCTCGCTCTTGCTCAGGCTGGTCTCAAACTGCTGACCTTGAGCGATCCTCCCGCCTCGGCCTCCCAGAGTGCTAGGATGACAGCCATGAGCCACTGCGCCCAGCCCCAATTAAATTTTTAAGAACGCCTCACTCTATTCTCCAAGTCTCTTCATTTCTCTTTCTTATTTTCTGTGTTTTTGTGCCTCGGTGCTGCACTCTATGTAAGCTACTCACATTTATCTTTCAGTTCACTGATTTTCTCTCTTTTGATTTTTGTCAATCGTCTACTAGTTAACCTTTCCACTACATTTTTTTTTTTGAAACAGAGTCTCACTCTGTTCCTCAGGCTAGAGTGAGTGCCGTGGCGTCAGCCTCGCTCACAGCAACCTCCAACTCTTGGGCTCAAGCGATCCTCCTGCCTCAGCCTCCCGAGTAGCTGGGACTACAGGCATGCGCCACCATGCCCGGATAATTTTTTCTATATATATTAGCTGTCCAATTAATTTCTTTCTATTTATAGTAGAGACGGGGTCTCGCTCTTGCTCAGGCTGGTTTTGAACTCCTGACCTCGAGCAATCCGCCCACCTCAGCCTCCCAGAGTGCTAGGATGACAGGCGTGAGCCACCGAGCCCGGCTTCTACTACATTTTTCAAATAGATTTACAAGCAAAGGCTTTCCCTAATATGCACATATTTTTGGCATACAGTTCATTGAATTTCCATGCAGATTATACGAATGTAACCACAACCACTAAATGGCCAAGATCCAAACATTCCCATCATCTCGGAAAATTCCTCATGCTTCTTTGCAGTCCAATGTCCACCCCAGAGGAAGCCATTATATTATTATTTCTACCATGTCTTCTAGAACTTTGATAAATGTATCCAAGGAGAAGGTATTCTTTTGTGTGTGGCTCCTTTTATGGTATTAAAGATTATGGTATTAAAGATTTTATGGTATTAAAGAGTATGGTATTGAAGATTTTATGGTATTAAAGATTATGGTATTAAAGATTTTATGGTATTAAAGATTATGGTATTAAAGATTTATTCAGGCCGGATGTGGTGGCTCACATCTGTCATCCTAGCACTCTGGGAGGCCGAGGCGGGAGGTTTGCTCGAGGTCAGGAGTTCAAAACCAGCCTGAGCAAGAGCGAGACCCCATCTCCACTATATAATAGAAATTAATTGGCCAACTAATATATACAGAAAAAATTAGCCGGGCGTGGTGGCACATGCCTGTAGTCCCAGCTACTCAGGAGGAGGCTGAGGCAGGAGGATCATTTGAGCCCAGGAGTCTGAGATTGCTGTGAGCGAGGCCGACGCCACGGCACTCACTCTAGCCTGGGCAACAGAGCGAGACTCTGTCTCAAAAATAAATAAATACATAAATATTTATTCGTGTTGTTTCCTGAAGTCATTAATTCCTTTTTTAATTCTGAACAGCACCCCATTGCTGAACGCACTACCACAGACGTCCTCAAACTACGGCCCGAGGGCCACATGCCACCCGCCTAGCACATGTATCTGGCCTGCCAGGAGTTTTTGCCGCCGCTGCCTGTCCTGCTTAGCAGCTGACTGGTCCCGGGCCCGCAATGCACACTCTCCAACGGTCTGTGGGATGGTGACCTGGCCCCCTGTTTAAAGAGTTTGAGGACCCCCTGCCCTACTACATATGTTTATACATTCCATTGGTGATGAGCATTTAGGCTATTTCTGGTTTGGGGGTTCTTAGGAATACAGTTGTTATGAACATTGACGCCCAAGATTTTTGGAGACTTGACTTTAATTCTCCTGGACAAATACCAACTAGTGGAATTTCTTGTCACAGAAGAGATACATGCTTGACCCTGTGAGAAACTGACTGACCGTCCTTCAAAAATGGTTTTTACAGTTTTCTTCTCTCGCCCGAAATGAACCGGGGGGACAACATCCTCACCAACACACGGTAGCGTTCAAACTTTTTAATTATAGTAACTCCAGCGGGTGTGAAACGGCACCTCTCGGTGGTTTTGATTCGCATTTCCTTGGTGACTACCGGAATGGCTTGGTAACCGTTGCTATATTTTCCTTTGTGAAGTGGTTTTTCAAGACTTTTGTCCATTTTTTTAAAAAAAAAAAAAAATAGGGGTTCTCTCTATATTCTGCATGCCAGTGCTTTGTCATGTAAATGCATATTGCAAATATTTTCCTTTCAGTTTGTGGCATAGCTATTCATTTTCTTAACAGAAAATTTAATAATCAGAATTTAATAATTTAATAATCAGAATTTTTTTTTTTATTTTGGTGAAAGTCCAATTTATTCTCCTTTCTTTAAGGTGAATACTATTTGTTTTCTGAGAAATCTCCACCTATACCAAGTTGTGAAGGTGTCACCCTATGTTTTCTTCTAGGCGATTTATAGGTCCACGGCCCATCTTGAGTTAATTTTTGTGTACAGTGTAGGGTGGTATTCAGGTCATTTCCAGTTGCTTCAGCAATGCCTTTGAACATACTAGCCTTCCCTCTTTTGCTGAATGTGCACATGTTTATACCTGGACTCTATTCTATTAGATCGAGTTTTTTGACTTGCCCTTCCACCAACATCACTCTGTCTCAATTACTGTAGCTTTATAGTAAATGTCAGTCTTGATATCAGATAGTATAAATTATTCAATTTCATCCTTTTTTCAGAGTAGTCATTTAAGCCTCCTAAGCATTCTACATTTCCACGCCAAGTTTACAATAAACTTCTCGATCTCTAAAGATTGGCTGCTCAGAGTTTGACTGCAATGCTATCGAATCTGTGGATCAATTTGGCAACGGTGAGCACCTTACCAAATGTTGAGTTACCCGATCCATGAAGATGGTATACCTCGTCATTTTAGCTCCTGTTTTCTCAGTAATATTTTTGGTTTTTATAATACTTTTTTTTTATTTTTGGTCTTACACGTTTTTATTCATTACATGCACTCAAAATCATTTCATGATTTTTGATGCTATTATAAATGTTATTTTTATTTCGTTTTATAAATTACAATGGCTAAAGTATAAAAAGTAGGATTTTTGTGCGTATGTTGGCTTTGTGCCTACAATCATGCTTCCTTCACTTATTCTTTCTAGTACTCCCTTGATAGATTTCTCTAAGCTTTTCTACATAAAAATTCATGTTGTCTGCAAGTAAAGGCAGGTAACTTCTTCCCCTCTAGTCTTTGGCTTTTCACTTCTCTTTCTTAGTTTATTTCATTTGCTAAGACCTCTCTTACAATGTCAAATAAACGAAAGGCCGGGCGCGGTGGCTCACGCCTGTAATCCTAGCACTCTGGGAGGCCGAGGCGGGCGGATTGCTCGAGGTCAGGAGTTCAAAACCAGCCTGAGCGAGACCCCGTCTCTACCATAAAAATAGAAAGAAATTAATTGGCCAACTAATGTATATAATATAAAAATCAGCCGGGCATGGTGGCTCGTGCCTGTAGTCCCAGCTACTCGGGAGGCTGAGGCAGGAGGATCGCTTGAGCCCAGGAGTTTGAGGTTGCTGTGAGCTACACCACGGCACTCATTCTAGGCAAGAAAGCGAGACTCTGTCTCAAAAGAAAAAAAAAAAAAAAAACAATGTCAAATAAACGTGGAAAGAACAGGTATTCTTGTCTTGTTTACAATCTTATGAAAAAAATGCTCAATGTATCACAATTAGGTATGATGCTAACTAAAGGTTTATTTCCCATTCCTCATACACTGAGCAGTGTTTTGAATGGAACAACTGAATATCAGGCGTTTAAATGTAGATACCGCCCAGGTGATTCCCTTTTCTTAAGGCTTGACTATCTACTTCTTGCTCTCCGATGCCTTCACATATGTTTATACATTTATTTATAATTAACCCCATCAAAAGGATAGTCAAATGCAAGCTACTACACCATTAATAAAAACTTCCATTGCATATTTAGCTTCAATTATTACATCCTTAATTTCTCAATAAACCCTTTGTTAGTTTTTTTCCAAAACTGTTGTATCTTTTTGCAGAATCTCTTATCCTCACTCACTTTTTTTTTATCCCTCTCTCAGTTTTAAAACACATTAGATGTATTTACTTTACGTTCTATATCGGATTACTCCAATATAGGAGACACTTATGTGCATGATTCTGCTCTTTTTGTGCCTGGCAACTAATGCTTATTATGGTAGCTATTTTTCCTGATACATTTATTTTATTTTTTAAAAGGTGAGCTCATGTTCCCTGGAACTTTATCTCCAGCAGTTCTTTGTATCCTGATTTAAGACTATATATTCTTCCAGAGAGAATATACATTCATTCTCGGGAACTTGGGCGAGCTACCAACATGGATTCATGGATTTTCATTTAAATTCTTGCTTGGATTTTTCCAACCGTGTAGACTGGGCACCCAACCTCCGTTAACACTAGCCTGTGGCCAGGAATTCTTAGAAAAGAGCTTTTTGTTCTTCTACCAAGAGCCAGTAATGAGAAAAGCATGTTTCCTTGCATTTATTCCATCATTACAAATTAAAAAAAAATTTTTTTTCTTGTTCTCTGTTTCTCCAAGAGTTTTATCTATGTGATGCCTAGCCCAATGCAATGTTGTCTGCTCAACTGCCCACACTGCCCAGATCCAAAGCTTGGTCTTCTGTTTTTACAGGGCACAACTACCGTGTTTCCTCGAAAATAAGACAGAGTCTTCTATTAATTTTTTCCTCAAGAAGACTCCCTAGGGCTTATTTTCAGGGGATGTGTTATTTTTTTTAAATGCAGTACAACCATCTGTATTGATTCAAATAGAGTGAAGTCGTCTTCTTCTGGAACATCATCCTCACTCTCCAGACCCCGAATCCCATCCTGAATGTCTTGTGACTCTGTTTCCTTTAGAGCCACCAGCCCCGATCTCTCCTGTCCAGCGCTCGAATCCCATCCTGAATGTCTTGTGACTCTGTTTCCTTTAGAGCCACCGGCCCCGATCTCTCCTGTCGAGCACTAGAGCTCTCACGGGGCGGATGAGAAGGGCTGCTTGTGTTCTTTCCCGCTCCGCGACGATACACATGGGTTGTGCAGATGCGCTGCACAGCCACACCCATCACTAGGGCTGATTTTCATAGCCACGCCCCTCACTAGGGCTGATTTTCATAGCCACGCCCATCACCAGGGCTGATTTTCATAGCCACACCCACCACGAGGGATGATTTTTCATAGCAACGCCCACCACTGGGGCTGATTTCCATAGCCACACCCATCACTAGGGCTGATTTTTGGGGTGGGGCTTCTATTGCACACATGCTTAGACATCCTGCTGGGGCTTATTATATGGGTGGGTCTTATTTTGGGGGAAACACGGTACAAAAATAGGACCTCTAGGCTACCTACGATTGCCGATTGCAAACCAGATGGTAGCTTCAGTGTTTGATTTCCACCAGACACTCTTGCTCAAGCTCGGTTCCCAGCCCCAGAAGACTTCCCATGCTAGCTCATAAACTCAGCCAATGCATTTAATATTGCTTTTCATGTTTCACTCAGTAGACACTTTGTAGCGAGAAGATTTCAGGACATCCAGTTTAATATACAGCTAGAAATGGAATTATTAAGCATTGACTTTTTAATTGCTAAAGACTGTAGTGCTTACTCTTCATTTAGCTGGTTGGCAAATAAATTAGCAGAATGGCTAATAACAATGGCTAACAAGAAAGTTATTGATTGATTGATTGATTGACAAAGCCTCACTCTGTCGCCCAGGCTGAAGTGCAGTGGCACAATCACAGTGTAAACTAAAATAAAATTTTAAGGCTCACCCCACCACACACCAGCTGACTCAATGGACCCCTTCCTCGTGGCCAAAGGAATATCCTAAAACTAAATTCTCTTCCAGGAGGAGGGAGGTGAGACAGGCTTCACCATGTCCCCCTCTCTTCTTGGGGACATCCTTTGTGACCCATTAACAGGCCTGAGGGTATGCAAGACACACCTGCAGGTCCTCAATTTACCCAACAAATCTGTGTCCCCTGGCTTATCTCTGAGAATAGCTCCTTCTGTTGAAACGTTCCAAGCCTTTAGACAAAGCTGCATGTCTTTAACCAATGACAAGCCAAAGAATCTTTAAACCCACCTGTAACCTGTAAGCCCCGCCCCCTTGGAGATGGCCCACCTTTTGGGGCCAAGCCAGTGTCTGCCTCCCACGTATTGATTGATGACTTGACCTGTAACCCCTGTCTCTCTGAAATGTATAAAAACCAAACTGTGACCCAACTGTAGTGAGTCTACCTGCTCAAGGCTTCTTGGCAGTGGCTCCGGGTCATGGTCCTCCAATTCGGCTCAGAATAAATCTCTTTAAAATTATTTCACAGAGTTCGGCTTTTTTCCGTTGACAGTAGCTCACTGAAGCCTTGAACTCCTGGGCTCAAGGGATCTTCCTACCTCTGTCTCCCGAGTAGCTGGGACTATGGGCACGCACCACTGCGTAAGGCTAGATTGTTTTATTTTTTTTTGTAGAGATGGGGTAGGGGGGAGAGTCTCACTAAGTTAGTTGCCTTGTCTGGTCTCGAACTCCTAGCCTCAAATGGATCCTCCCATTTCGGCCTCCCAAATTGCTGGGATCACAGGCCAGGCGTGAGCCACCATGCCTGGCTGAAAGTTATACACATTGGCCTCTGGGTGCTTATAAATACAGCATATGCTATCTGATTTTTTTTTTTTAAATAGCAATAACCATTTTTTAAAAAGACGGTTTTCTAAAAAAAAAAAAAAAAAATAGAGAAGGAAGAGAAGAATCTAATGGACTGTCTGAATCTCTCACGATGGTTTCACTTCCCGGGGGCTCCAAAGGGTTTTTCCTTAAAGAGCTCTGAGAGCCACAGCCGATGTAGAGAAGTGATTGAGGCCTTGGGTCGGTACCTCGCCAGTTCTCAAAGCTGTCTTTCATGGATAAAATAAAGCTCGAGTCCGTCAAAAAGCTTCTTGGGAATTTAGCCAGATTTCACATAAAAGGGCTTTCATTTCACCTCTCCTTGACTACGGAGAGGAATCTCCGTTCTTAGCAAACTACACGGAATGGACACAATCCCCGAGTCTAAACTCCACGACCCTTTAACACGCAGATAAAATAAAATAAATAAAATCTATTTCATAGATTGCTAAATAATTGTAAAAGGGTTTTAGCGTGGTAGCTCGCTCACCTGGTGGCTATTCAGAGCTCCTTGCACAAAAGTTCTGAGCTGAGAAACTTTTTTTTTTTTTTTTTTTTTTTGAGACAGAGTCTTGTTTTGTTGCCCAGGCTAGAGTGAGTGCCGTGGCGTTAGCCTAGCTCACAGCAACCTCCAACTCCTGGGCTCAATCAATCCTCCTGCCTCAGCCTCCCAAGTAGCTGGGACTACAGGCATGCGCCACCACGCCCGGCTAATTTTTTGTATATATATTAGTTGGCCAATTAATTTGTTTCTATTTATAGTAGAGACGGGGTCTCGCTCTTGCTCAGGCTGGTCTCGAACTCCTGACCTCGAACAATCCGCCCGCCTCGGCCTCCCAGAGTGCTGGGATGACAGGCGTGAGCCACCGCGCCCGGCCTGAGAAACTTTTAATATCTTTGCAGATACCAACTTCAGAGATGGTTTCATATCCCCGAAGTACGATATTATCCAAATGGACTCAGGGAAACTCATCCTCTTGGGGTTTTCCCTCCTGAGGTCCGAATTGCCTTGTTCTGTTCCCAGTGATAGCCATCCCGTTTTATGATGGTTTCTCACCGAAAGCAGTTTATGTGACTCACAGCATTTTTTTTTTCTCTAGTGCGGCCTGCCAGGGAATTCACGTGAGGCAATGGTTGGGTTGCAATGATGGATAGCAAGAAAGTCTCCATGCTCCAAGAGGCTGAGGTCCAGGGATGTGATTCCCAACCTTGGGTCTATATCAGAACCACCTTGCAAGATCTCAAAAAAAAAAAAAAAAAAAAACTACCAACGTTTATAAGTTTATCTTCTCTCTTTCTATAGACAGTGGATTTCTTGGGGCAGGAGCTATACTATCATCTCTCCTTGTTCCTTTTTCTTTTTTTTTTTTTTCTTTTCAGAGAGGGTCTCACCCTGTCACCCAGACTAGAGTGGAATGGCACAATCAGAAGTCACTGCGATCCTCCTGCCTCAGCCTCCCAAGTAGCTGGGACTACAGGCACGTGCCACTGCACCAGGCTAATTTTTTTCTTTAGTTTTGTAGAGATAGGGTCTCACTGTGTTGTCCAGGCTGGTCTTAAAGTCCTGGCCCCAAGCAATCCTCCTGCCTTAGCCTCCCGAAGTGCTAAGATAAAAGGTGTGAGCCACCACATCCGGCCTCCTTCCTCTTTTATAGCCAGTTCCTATCTGTAGCAAGAATCAACTAAAATCTAAGGGTGATGTATAATAAAAACGTACCTACCAGGCACAATGTATATATATACCATTCTGGTGATGGGCACACTTAAAGTCCAGACTTCTGCATTGTACAATTCATCCCTGTAACAAGAACCTTTGCACCCTCTAATATTTTTGAAATAAAAACTATTCTTAAAACTGTTATGCAAAAATAGGCCAGGCGCGGTGGCTCATGCCTGTCATCTCAGCACTCTAGGAGGCCGAGGTGGGAGGATCGCTTGAGGTCAGGAGTTTGAGGCCAGCCTGAGCAAGAGCGAGACCCCGTCTCTACTAAAAATAGAAAGAAATTAATTGGCCGACTAAAAATATATATAGAAAAAAATCAGCTGGGCATGGTGGCCCACGCATGCCTATAGTCCCAGCTACTCGGGAGGGAGGCTGAGGCAGGAGGATCGCTTGAGCCCAAGAGTTGGAGGTTGCTGTGAGCGAGGCTGATGCCATGGCACTCACTCCAGCCCGGGCAACAGAGCAAGATTCTGTCTAAAAAAAAAAAAAAAAATTAAGCAAAAATAACTTAAAGATCCAATTTGAAAGGACTTCTACTATGTGAATATTCTCGGCACTCACTCTAGCCCGGGCAACAAAGCAAGATTCTGTCTCAAAAAAAGAAAAAAAAAAAATTAAGCAGAAATAACTTAAAGATCCAATTTGAAAGGACTTCTACTATGTGAATCTTGAGCAGGAATCACCAATGTGATTGCACCATTAAGTTCTGAGGCCAAAAAGGATGTGCTCGTCGCATTGCTCCCTGTTACCGGGTTATTAGGTTTCGAAGAAGAAATCGAAAACTGAAAATAATCGAAATTGAAAAAAAACAAATAACAGCCGTACCAAAATGCAAAGAGAAAATCGAAGTTTGCAATGATAACACAACATTCTGGGGGGAGGACTGCCTCCTGGGACACTAGGGAGTGGGAGAACCCGCCTTACCAGTTTAAGGTAGCCCTCCGCATCTAGGATTAAGTTCTCCGGCTTCAGGTCCCTGTAGATGATGCCGAGCCGATGCAGGTAATCGAATGCTTCTGTCACGCAAGCAACGCAGAATTTGGAGGTGGGTTCGTCGAAGCTGCCTCTGCAATGAAACCATTTTTTTTCTCTTAAATACTCTTAAATGCACACCTTCCGTGCTGTTCTAGGTGTCGATCATGGCAACCATGCATTTATGCACCATCGATATCTTGCAGGACATCAACACGAAAATGCATCTTTTTTTTTTTTTTTTTTGAGACAGAGTCTCGATCTGTCGCCCGGGCTAGAGTGAGTGCCGTGGCGTCAGCCTCGCTCACAGCAGCCTCCAACTCCTGGGCTCAAGCGATCCTCCTGCCTCAGCCTCCTCCAGAGTAGCTGGGACCACAGGCACGAGCCACCACGCCCGGCTCATTTTTTTCTATGTGTTTTTAGTTGGCCAATTAATTTCTTTCTATTTTTTTTTAGTAGAGGTGGGGGGCTCCCTCTTGCTCAGGAGGGATGCCCGGCTCATTTTTTTCTATATATTTTTAGTTGGCCAATTAATTTCTTTCTATATTTTTTAGTAAAGACTGGGGGCTCGCTCTTGCTCAGGCTGGTCTCGAACTCCTGAGCTCAAGCTCTGATCCTCCCGCCTCGGCCTCCCAGAGTGCTGGGATGACAGGCGTGAGCCACCGCGCCCGGCCAGCCTGTAATTCTAAAAGAGGGATATGAATGACTACCTTGGAGTGTGTGTGTGTGTGACATTATTGTGATTTAGCTTAGAATACATGACTATTATAGTACTACTCTATTGAATCAAGTGATATTTTCTTATAGCCATTTGCTACTGATTTCCTACACACCTCCTTAAATGATCATGAATATAACATCCTCCAGACCAGAGATGAGCAGATGCTGTGTATAGAAACCTGTTGTAGATTAATAAAACGTGGTCTGTGTGCACCACGGAGCACTACTCAGCTCTGAGAAACACGGTGACCCAGCACCTCTTGTGTGTTCCTGGCTGGAGCTGGAGCCCATCCTACTAAGGGAAGTGTCCCAAGAATGGAAACACAAGCACCACGTGCGCTCACCAGCAAACTGGTGTTGACGGATCAGCACCTAAGTGGACACACAGGAGTGACATCTGTCGGGTGTCGGGCAGGTGGGAGGGGAGGAGGGGACGGGTGTAGACAGACACGACGAGTGAGACGTGCACCGTCTGGGGGATGGGCACGCTTGAGGCTCTGACTCGAGTGGGATGGGGGGGGCAAGGGCAATATACGTGACCCTAAACATTTGCACCCCCATCATATGCTGAAAAAAATTAAAAAATTAAAAAAATAAAACTATATACACTATTAAAATTAAAAAAATAAAAATAATAATAACTTTAATAAAACTTAAAAAATTAAAAGAATAAAAGCTATATACACTATTAAAATTAAAAAAATAAAAATAATAATAACTTTAATAAAACTTAAAAAATTAAAAGAATAAAAGCCATATACACTATTAAAATTTAAAAAATAAAAATAATAATAATTTTAATAAAATTAAAAAAATAAAAGCTATATAAAAAAAAGTATGCACACTCTTTTTTCTTACCTGTCCCTCAGGATACTCCATAGCTCCCCGCCCAGGCAGGCTTCCAGAAGCATGTACACATACTTATTGTCTTTGAAGGTACGGTACAATCTGCAGGGACAGATCAAAACGCGGCTATCATTATTAGAAATGCAGTTTTAAAGCCTTTTTGAAGTTGCTTAAGGCGATAACCATGGCGTCCCTGAACGCGGACCCCCATGGCCATATAAATGCCCTACAGCCACGTGGGGCTTCCTGCTCCTTCCTGCTTTTGCTCATGTGAATCCTTTCAGGTAGACTGCCCAACCTCTGCCCACCATGAACTTCCCGATCTCAGGTTCACCGTAAGAGTTGCATCCATTCTTCTTTGTTTTTTTTTTGTTGTTTTTTTTTTTTTTTTTTTTTTGAGACAGAGTCTCACTCTGTTGTCCAGGCTAGAGTGAGTGCCGTGGCATCAGCCTCGCTCACAGCAACCTCCAACTCCTGGGCTCAAGCGATCCTCCTGCCTCAGCCTCCCTCCCGAGTAGCTGGGACTACAGGCACGCGCCACCACGCCCGGCTGATTTTTTCCATATATATATATTTTTTAGTTGGCCAATTAGTTTGTTTCTATTTATAGTAGAGACGGGGTCTCGCTCTTGCTCAGGCTGGTTTCGAACTCCTGACCTGGAGCGATCCTCCCGCCTCGGCCTCCCAGAGTGCTGGGATGACAGGCGTGAGCCACCGCGCCCCGGCCTGGACTTCTAACATTTCAAGGACAGCTGCCGTCATTGGCATGCAAGATTCAAAGCGGAGCCTCCTCTTCCTCTTCTTCCTGTCCCCTTATAGGAAAAGGTTCAAAAGAAGAGCCTCCGGCCGGGTGCAGGTAGCTCTCGCCTGTCATCCTAGCACTCTGGGAGGCCGAGGTGGGAGGACTACTTGAGGTCAGGAGTTCGAGACCAGCCTGAGCAAGAGCAAGACTCCCGTCTTTACTAAAAATAGAAAGAAATTAATTGGCCAACTAAAAATATATAGAAAAAATGAGCCGTGCGTGGTGGCGCATGCCTGTAGTCCCAGCTACTCGGGAGGAGGCTGAGGCAGGAGGATCGCTTGAGCCCAGGAGTCGGAGGTTGCTGTGAGCGAGGCTGACGCCACGGCACTCACTCTAGCCTGGGAAACAAAGCGAGAGTCTGTCTCAAAAAAAAAAAAAAAAAGAAGAGCCTCAACACCCTACGTCCCGGGGAGCCACGGTGCTCACTCACTTCACGATGAAGGGGGAGCATAGCTCTTCCAGAATCTTCTTTTCCGAGTAGACGTGCTCCTGCTGCTTGGTATCCACGATGTGCTTCTTCCGGATGCACTTCATGGCAAAGGCGACATTCTCGTTTTTCACTTTAACCTGCGCGAGACGCGGAAAGAGCCCTCAGAACTAGCGCACTCGGAAAGACCTGCGGTTTCTACATAAAAACATGCCAATTAAGGAGAGTTCAAAATCAGGAAGACATGGATTCGGCTTCGACTAACACACACACACACACACACACACACACACACACACACAAAAAAACTTTGAGCGGAATTGCCCACAATCATTCTTTCTTATTAGGTCATTAAATATGAAAATGCCCGATTTCCAATCAGACGTGTAGTTTTTTCTATCTCCAACCAGAAGCGGTGCAGTTAGTCAAAGGATGCACGCCTAAAACTGTCGGTTCGGTTTTGCCTTTGCTGTCTTCATGGGAGCTTGCTTATGCCAGCAGCAAAGAAGCCTGGGGAGCGAGTGGCAAGGAAGTTGTGAAAGGTTGTCTCCCACAGCTTGCTGAGAATTGAACATTTGTCCTTGCAAAAAGTGGTCCAAAGCCTGGAAGAACTGGTCGGGTCAGCTGGTGCAAGGTCCGGTGACCACGGTGGGTGACAGAGAGGTTCCAAGCCCAGCCCCTGTAGTTTGAGCAGCGTTGGTTGTTTTGCAACACGGGGTCTTGCAAGGAGACCGGCCTGTCTCTGTTGACCAGTCGCAGCTGCTTCATCACGGGCATCTTCGTCATTTCATCCAATTGGTGGCAGTAGATTTTCGCTGGAATCCGCTGACCAGGTTTCATGAAGCTGTGGTGCATGAGATATCAGCTCTGGACCACCAAGCAGACACCATTAGCTTTTTTATTTTTTTCATGAATATCGAGTTTGGGGCTGTGTTTCGGCACTTCACGTTTTATCCAACTATTGTGCCAATCGCTTGCGATTATCAAAAAGAATCCGTTTTCCATCCCACGTAACAATACGGTATAGAGGCCGGACGGGGTGGCTCACGCCTGTCATCCTAGCACTCTGGGAGGCCGAGGCGGGAGGATCGCTTGAGGTCAGGAGTTCGAAACCAGCCTGAGCAAGAGCGAGACCCCCCGTCTCTACTATACATAGAAAGAAATTAATTGGCCAACTAATATATATATATATAAAAATTAGCCGGGCATGGTGGTGCATGCCTGTAGTCCCACCTACTCGGGAGGCTGAGGCAGCAGGATTGCTTGAGTCCAGGAGTTGGAGGTTGCTGTGAGCGAGGCTGACACCACGGCACTCACTCTAGCCTAGGCAACAAAGTGAGACTCTGTCTCAAAAAAAAAAAAAAAAAAAAAAGAATCCGTTTTCCATCCCACGTAATAATATGGTGTAGAGGCCGGGCGGGGTGGCTCACACCTGTCATCCTAGCACTCTGGGATGCCGAGGCGGGAGGATCGTTTGAGCTCAGGAGTTCAAAACCAGCCTGAGCAAGAGCGAGACCCCGTCTCTACTATACATAGAAAGAAATTAATTGGCCAACTAAAAACATATATAGAAAAAATGAGCCGGGCGTGGTGGCGCACACCTGTAGTCCCAGGTACTCGGGAGGAGGCTGAAGCAGGAGGATCGCTTGAGCCCAGGTGTCTGAGGTTGCTGTGAGCGAGGCTGACGCCACGGCACTCACTCTAGCCTGGGCGACAGAGTGAGACTGTCTCAAAAAAATGAAACAGAAAGAAAAACTGATCTGGACATTGTTAATTCAATCCTTTTGCCACAATCTCTGGTGAAAAATACCGCTGCAGACGGATCTTATTCTTGTTTCTTCCATGTGGCATAAGGAACATGACAAATATTCTTTTCCCAATTAAGGGACTTTTTCCCCCATCCATCGGGGATGAAGTACGGATTGGGTGTGAAGGGCTCTGTCCCAAGTCCCCTGACAGCAATTCAGATCTGCTGGTGCCTAAGGCCGCCCAGCAGACAGAGGGGGCCGACATAGAGTCCCTGCGCTTAACGTCCGGGGAGTTTCCCTAAAAATCGGACGGGCAAAGAAGGACATGGTAAACTGCCGAGGGGTTCGGAGCCACCCGCACACAGTAGGGCTGCAGATCTCTATTCTATTTGATCCGACCTGAACACTTCTGCTACCGGGTGGCGATTTGGAAGACACAACGGATATCGGGCTGTGTGGTCCCAGCCATCCCGATCAACAGGACGGAAGACTGCTCTTCCAACAGTCCCTTGCTTGCATGCCTCTTTTTTTTTTTTCCTTTCGTGCATTCCCACAAACGCTTGTGAGTAACCCAACAACAGGATAATGAAAGCGAAATACAGACAAGGTCTTGAAGGATGGTCACCCTCACGCTGAAGATGTCGTTTCTGTAGCGTCTCTGCCCGACACGCTCTTTTCTTCAGCTTCCCGAGATCTAAGGCGTCGTGAGCGTATGCAAACACACGTTTCTGTCGCCAGGAAATGCATTTTTATTTTTCCCCGTGTTTCCTTTAGGGGCTGCTTGCTTTCCTGGGCGCATTCCCTGGCAACCACCATCCGTTTAAACCGACTCAAAGGATGGGACGGAGGGAGCTTTTAAGGTGCCAGCTAATTATCACGGGTTACTCGCTAGCGCAGACACGCAACCATACGATGCATTTGCGCCATTTCAGCTGGAAGCAGCATTTAACACCTTTGCACTCGCTCGGATGAGCGTCCAGCGTGGCTCGAGACGGTCTGCATGGGTAGCAGCGAGAGAGAAAATGAGCGAGCGAGTGCAAAGGGTTAAGATAGCAATAGCGATTCACATAGTCCCACAGGATATGTTGGAATAGAACACACACGCACACACGCACGCACGCACGCACACACACAAAAAAAATGGCAAAAGGCTTGTCTCAGATGCTTGAAACGTAAACCCCTTACAAGCTCAACTCTTCCGAACCCACCAACTCCCAGTGTTGTGATAATCTCAAGGTTCTGGAAGGGGGAGGATGAGGAGAACCGCGCCACTTTCTCCTTCAGCTCGATCATCTCCAGAGAGAGCACTTTGGACAGTTTCCAGTTAGACATGGACCGCCTGCACAGAGAGAAGCGAAAATTTTACACGCGTGTCCTTGGTCCAGCGGGCGTCGTGCCACACACACACACACATACATACGTAAATTCCACTCTTGCGGCAGTCTTACTTCTTTTCTTCCCGCAGCTACCGTGTTTCCCCGAAAATAAGACCTCCCCGAAAAATGACACCCCGGCAGGATGTCCGAGCAGGTGCGCAATAGAAGCCCTACCCCGAAAATCGGCCCTGGTGATGGGCGTGGCTGTGAAAATCAGCCCTGGTGATGGGAGTGGCTATGAAAATCAGCCCTGGTGAGGGGCGTGGCTATGAAAATCAGCCCTGGTGGTGGGCGTGGCTATGAAAATCAGCCCTGGTGATGGGCGTGGCTATGGAAATCAGCCCTGGTGGTGGGAGTGGCTATGAAAATCAGTCCTGGTGAGGGGCGTGGCTATGAAAATCAGCCCTAGTGATGGGCGTGGCTATGAAAATCAGCCCTAGTGATGGGCGTGGCTGCGCGGTGCATCTGCACAACCCATGTGTGTCGTCACGGAGCGGGAAAGAACATGAGCAGCCCTTCTCATCCGCCCCGTGAGAGCTCTAGTGCTCGACAGGAGAGATCGGGGCCAGTGGCTCTAAAGGAAACAAGAGTCACAAGACATTCAGGATGGGATTCGGGGTCTGGAGAGTGAGGATGATGTTCCAGAAGAAGACGACTTCACTCTATTTGAATCAATGCAGATGGTTGTACCGTACTTAAAACAAAATAACACATCCCCTGAAAATCAGCCCTAGGGTGTCTTCTTGAGGAAAAATAAATAGAAGACCCTGTCTTATTTTCGGGGAAACACGGTGTTATCTATAGCTGCCACAGAAGCTAGCTCAACTTCGATAGGATTGAGATTCAGGCATAATCAGGGAGAAAAAAAAGTATACAAACATTAAATTTACACACACACACACCCCCAAGAAACAGACAGATGTCAAACTGAATAAGTCAAAGGTAAAATGGCTGAATTTTGTGATATTTAAAATGCACTTAAATAAAGTCATTAGGAACAATCAAAAAAAAAAAAATCAATGAAGGGGAACAAAACCAGAGAGGCATTTCCTTTGCTGCACATATAGGAGAATGCCACGCTGAGAATCTTTGCCACGTTTTGCTACTTCTGTCAGATCTTGAAGCTTTCTTCCCATGACTGAGCCAAAATAACTGCTTTCTGAGATTTGAAAAGCACATTTCTTACTCTCTAAGTATTGTTGTCTGGAAATATCCCTTTTTTTCTCTGTTAATGAAGGTTGACTGCCCTGGGTTATGTATTCATATATTGTTACCCCCACACACACAAAATAAAGGCCTTCGGCCTAAAAAATGCAAGTTTGCAAAAACTTGTGAAGTACTGATGGAACATTCTAACTCAGTTTTCCAGAAGTTTTGACCGTACAGCATTGATAGCACTATCTGTCGAACATATAGATGCTTAATCATTCACTCTTAAAAAAAAAATCTTAATAATTTTCAGTTAACAAAGTAGAGTTTTCTAGTAAATAAAAAAAATTTTTTTTTCATCACTATTATTATAATTAGAACCCTACCCAGTCCTCTCCTCTAAACAAACACACACCCACCCACACCCCTGGGCAAAAGCTCCTTTATATTTTGAAAAAAATTATAACCCTGCTGTTTTACCTGTAATCAGATATTAATGTCCTCTTGAGCTAAGTCACAAGACAATGTAAAAAAACAAACAAACAAACAAAAACTCCTGTCCTAAAGCCCCCAACAGGAAATGTATCCCTAATATTCTCAAGCACCCCCCCAAAATAAAGGAGTTGACTACTTATAGACTTAAATAATACCCGTGTTTAGGGGTAAGTGGTGTTGTCTTTGTAGAAGAACAACAAAAAAATAAATTAAAAGATTATCATCGCAGCATGCAATCAGTGTAAGAAATTATTCACGAGCTGCTAGACATGAGACCGCAGGCTGAACATGTGCATTACAATAAAAAAAAAAAAATAGTAAATTACTTTATGCAACAGTTAAAGAGAAATGCAGGGTACCGAAACAATAAAGGTATGTGTAATGGGAAAAACAAACAAATAAGAAAAGGGCTGTCCAGAATTTTCCCAGCGAAGGCATATTAAAAATCTCCACGCCTCAATTACACCCCTTAGACTCCTCCTTTATCCGCTGCTAAAAGTCATGCCCAACTTAGGAAAAACATTCCTCCACTTACTTTGCATGCCTCTTTTCATCATCTCGGTTCAGATTGGCCACATACCCTTCCAGGTATTTTTGGAGCTCCTCAAACGTCCCCACGGTTTGGTTGAACGTTCTAAATAAGAAAAAAAACAAAATGCTCTGTGCTGACAGTCACCAAGGCAACCTGACATTCTTCTTCCGCTCATGAAACACTGTTTGCGTGAGTTATTCACGGCTTTGTAAATTGTTCTTCAATAATTGATGGACTATGAAAGCTGCCTGCACTATGTAGAATAGTAATTAGATGCTATATCTTTGCTCCTTTGAGCTTACGAAAGCAAAGAGACTGATAATCAGTGAGAACAGAAAACATTTTTCTTTTTTCCCCCCAGCGGGATGTAATTCATGGAAAATATTTTCAAAAATTTAACAAAAGAGAAAACATTTCTTAAAATAGTTCTCTGCTTTGTGTCTCAGGTATGCCAACGGTTACTTTTGTTTCTGTTTTTTTAAGAAGATAGCAGAAAAGGAACTATCTTACTTGATCTGTTTACCGAATCAACAGGTGTCTCATGCCTGTCATCCTAGCACTCTGGGAGGCCGAGGCGGGAGGATCGCTCGAGGTCAGGAGTTCGAGACCAGCCTGAGCAAGAGCGAGACCCCCGTCTCTACTAAAAATGGAAAGAAATTAATTGGCCAACTAAAAATATATAGAAAAAATCAGCCGGGCATGGCGGTGCATGCCTGCAGTCCCAGCTACTCGGGAGGCTGAGGCAGGAGGATCGCTTGAGCCCAGGAGTTGGAGGTTGCTGTGAGCGAGGCTGACGCCATGGCACTCACTCTAGCCCGAGCGACAGAGTGAGACTCTGGCTCAAGAAAAAAAAAAAAAGAAAGAAAGAAAGAAAGAAACCAGGTTATAGATACCTGTAACTCTGTTTAGTTATATTAAGCTATTTATTTTTAAAGATCAAAGATAAAATTGATCTCATCTTTGTGTCTACCATAACTCTCCCCATTTCACATTTTTACATAAATAAATCTCTACAGTTTGACCTTCACTTAGCAGTTCTGTGTCTGAGTCTCAACCCCCATCCCTCTTCTCCTGCCCCTCGGGGACCGCAGGTATGTGGCTGGCTCCATCTAATCCCCCAGTCTCCAGTCCTGGTCGTGGGGAGTTCTAACACCCTCTGCTGCCCACGAGAACAAGCCACCTGCTTCCTCACCAGTGAGATTCACAGATAAAATAATTTTAGGTTTGCAGTTTGCTTGAAAATAGTAGCGTGAAGAGACGGCAGGGCGTGCTGAAGGGGTATGGATCGGGCGCAGATTAATCGGCGCTAAACCTGCGCTATGGGTTCATGGCACTGCTCTGTTTTTGGATACGCATAAAATTTTATATAATAAAAAGATTTTTTCAATGCTCTAAAGTTCTTTTGTCCAGCTCTATATCTCTCCAATTCCATGTTCAATAAATGTTGTGTTCAACTGTTGCAACTATATATGCCCTTGTGATACCCTTTGTCATTTTATTATTTTTTGTTCCTATTTCATAGGAGTATTCTATCTTTCTTTCTTTCCTTCCTTCCTTCCTTTCTTTCTTTCTTTCTTTCTTTCTTTCTTTCTTTCTTTCTTTCTTTCTTTCTCTCTTCTTTCTTCCTTTCTTTCTTTCTTTCTTTCTCTCTCTCTCTCTCTCTCTCTCTTTCTTTCTTCCTTTCTCTCTCTTTCTTTCTTCCCTCCCTCCCTTCCTCCTTTCCTTCCTTCTTTCTTTCTCTTTCTTTCTCTTTCTTTCTTTCTTTCTTTCTCTCTCTCTCTCTTTCTTTCTTCCCTCCCTCCCTTCCTCCTTTCCTTCCTTTTTTCTTTCTTTCTTTCTTTCTTTCTTTCTTTCTTTCTTTCTCTCTTCTTTCTTCCTTTCTTTCTTTCTTTCTTTCTTTCTTTCTCTCTCTCTCTCTCTTTCTTTCTTTCTTTCTCTCTCTTTCTTTCTTCCCTCCCTCCCTTCCTCCTTTCCTTCTTTCTTTCTTTCTCTTTCTTTCTTTCTTTCTTTCTCTCTCTCTCTCTTTCTTTCTTCCCTCCCTCCCTTCCTCCTTTCCTCCCTTTTTCTTTCTTTCTTTCTTTCTTTCTTTCTTTCTTTCTTTCTTTCTCTCTCTCTCTCTCTCTCTCTCTCTCTCTCTCTCTCTCTCTCTCTCTCTCTCTTTCTTTCTTTCTTTCTTTCTTTCTTTCTTTCTTTCTTTCTTGACAAAGTCTCACTCTGTTGCCCTGGCTACAGTGCCGTGGCGTCAGCCTTTCTCACAGCAACCTCCAACTCCTGGGCTCAAGCGATCCTCCTGCCTCAGCCTCCCGAGTAGCTGGGACTACAGGCATGTGCCACCATGCCCGGCTAATTTTTTCTATATATTTTTAGTTGGCCAATTAATATCTTTCTATTTATAGTAGAGACGGGGGTCTCGCTCTTGCTTAGGCTGGTCTCGAACTCCTGACCTCAAGCAATCTGCCCACCTCAGCCTCCCAGAGTGCTAGGATTATTTATGTTTTATTTTTTTGAGACAGAGTCTTGCTCTGTCGCCCAGGCTAGAGTGAGTGCCGTGGCATCAGCCTCGCTCACAGCAACCTCCAACCCCTGGGCTCAAAGGATCCTCCTGCCTCAGCCTCCCGAGTAGCTGGGACTACAGGCATGTGCCACCGTGCCCGGCTAATCATAGTGTATGTATATGTATAATTAATATGTATATGTATAATTATATATAATATTAGTTGGGCAATTAATTTCTTTCTATTTATAGTAGAGACGGGGTCTCGCCCTTGCTCAGGCAGGTCTCGAACTCCTGACCTCGAGCGATCCTCCCTGCTCGGCCTCCCAGAGTGCTGGGATGACAGGCGTGAGCCACCGCGCCCGGCCGAGTATGCTCTATTTCTTTGACGACACTACCACTTTTCTTATACAATGCCTTAACTTCGATGCAACTGGATTTCCTCTCTTGCATCAAGCTGATAACCAGCAAAATACTGAACTCATAAAGGAGAGATTCAAACGTGATTTAAGAGGTGAGCGAAAGACACAAAATGAGATTTAACTTGAAACATAGCCTAAGACATTTAGAGATTAACGACGGCACGCATCACTTAGAAATGACCACAAACGTTACGTTAAAACTTCTCTGGACACACCTGCTAGCTTCATCAATGTTTCCTACTTCGATAGAAATTTTGTTCTAGACGTTTTTTTTGACTGGTGAGAGCATTTTGCAAATAAATCATGTGGTAGTTTACCATGTCGCGTGGGGTAAAAAAAAAAAAAAAACCCAAAAATCCATAAGCACACTCATGAGCTGATTTCTCCGAAGGGTGCAGAATGTAAAATCAGGGTGTTGCTGGTGTATGTACAAACTCTGCACGCAAAATATTTAGCCCGGCAGCATCTGCGGCTGCCACAGCCAGATTCGGATCAGAACGGCTGGTTCCTTCCCCTGAATTTTAATAGCGTGCACTCTCGGCCCAGGGATGGCCGGCATTGCAAAGCGGTGACGAATGACAACATAGATCCTCCAAGGGCGACAGAGAGCCAAGTGTTTTTCAGGGGTGGCAGTAGGCCGCCTTCCCCAGCTCTGTCAGCATACTCACTCTCGGTCTATGACGAGGCAGGCGACGTCATTCTCTTCAGCAATGATGTTAGCCGACCTCACATCATCACTGCAAAAAAAAAAAAAAGCAAAGTCCATTTTGACTGCAGCTGGAAATTCAACATCCACTATTACTAGGGAATCTACTACATTGTATCAATGCACAACCATCCGCCGGGCGCGGTGGCTCACGCCTGTCAAGCTAGCGCTCTGGGAGGCCGAGGCGGGAGGATCGCTCCAGGTCAGGGGTTTGAAACTGGCCTGAGCAAGAGGGAGACCTCGTCTCTATGAAAGAAAGAAAGAAAGAAAGAAAGAAAGAAAGAAAGAAAGAAAGAAAGAAAGAAAGAAAGAAAGAAAGAAAGAAAGAAAGAAAGAAAGAAAGAAAGAAAGAAAGAAAGAAAGAAAGAAAGAAAGAAATTGGACAACTAAAAATACATAGAAAAAATGAGCTGGGAAAAGAAAGAAAGAAAGAAAGAAAGAAAGAAAGAAAGAAAGAAAGAAAGAAAGAAAGAAAGAAAGAAAGAAAGAAAGAAAGAAAGAAAGAAAGAAAAAGAGAGAGAGAGAGAGAGAGAGGGAGGGAGGGAGGGAGGGAGAGAGAGAGAGAGAGAGAAAGAAAGAAAGAAAGAAAGAAAGAAAGAAAGAAAGAAAGAAAGAAAGAAAGAAAGAAAGAAAGAAAAAGAAAGAGAGAGAGAGAGAGAGAGGGAGGGAGGGAGGGAGAGAGAGAGAGAGAAAGAAAGAAAGAAAGAAAGAAAGAAAGAAAGAAAGAAAGAAAGAAAGAAAGAAATTGGACAACTAAAAAAAATATAGGAAAAATTAGCCGGCGTGGTGGCGCATGTCTTTAGTCCCAGCTACTCGGGAGGAGGCTGAGGAAGGAGGATCGCTTGAGCCCAGGAGTTGGAGGTTGCTGTGAGCGAGGCTGACGCCACGGCACTCACTCTAGCCCGGCTAGAGTGTCTCTCACTCAACAGAGTGAGACTCTGTCTCAAAAACAAAAAACAAACACACACATACACCATCACTTGAACCCTCCAAAGACTATGCTCTTTTCCTTTAAACATCAGATTTTATACTCAAACCCTTTGCAAAAAAAAAAAAAAAATTAAAAAGGCTCTGAAATGTGTCCCAAGAAAGGTTGTGCACGCAAACAACGCAAAGGAGAAGATAATTGCACGGAAATATAGAGGAATCAGTGACTGCCGCTGCGTGTGGAATTTCATTCTGAGCTTTGCGACAGCCAAAAATTAAAATAACTCGTCCCTGAGCAAAGGAGAATTAAAGATTAACGAGGAGGCAATCCATGATTAAAATGCCAGCCGTGGAATGTCATTTTGGTTTTAATATTTCATTCTAATTGGATTTCTTTTTAAGAACAACAACAACAACAACAAAAAAAAAAGATAAAGCAAAAAGAGGCAGTGATAAGATTGATGAAAACAAATCTTGCTGCCTAGCAAATAATCAAACTAAAATGCCCAGCTGGAAGTGAAGGTAAATGACAATTGTTCATGGCCATTCTCTTGGAGAAAAAGAGTTATATAGAACTTTCTTATAGCATTGAGTTCCTTGATCATATCTTTTTTTTTTTTTTTTTGAGACAGAGTCTCACTCTGTCACCCAGGCTAGAGTGAGTGCCGTGGCGTCAGCCTCGCTCACAGCAACCTCCAACTCCTGGGCTCAAGCGATACTCCTGCCTCAGCCTCCCGAGTAGCTGGAACTTCAGGCATGCGCCACCGTGCCCGGCTCATTTTTTCCATATATTTTTAGTTGGCCAATCCATTTCTTTCTATTTTTTAGTAGAGACAGAGGTCTTGCTCTTGCTCAGGCTGGTCTCGAACTCCTGAGCTCAAACGATCCTCCCACCTCCGCCTCCCAGAGTGCTGGGATGACAGGCGTGAGCCACCGCGCCCGGCCTGATCATATCTTGAGTTTACACTTTTTTACATGTGAACTTCCTAACCTAACTTTGGAGAATTTCCTCTCTTTGACCTACTTTCTACATTTAGCAGATAAAAGATTTTGAAAAAAATCAAAACAAAACCAAAAACAAAAAACAAGGAGGCAACACTGAAATGAACTCATCCCAGAAGTATAGTGGGAAAACAGTTAAGTCATTAATATAGGATAAACCAATCACAAAATCCAAAGAAAGCATTTTCAGTGCCGTATCACTCAAATAAATACCAAAATACTTTCATTGCATGTAAAATATATATTCCCATTAACCCTTTGCACTCGCTTGCTTTTTTCTCGATTCCTTTATTCTACTCGGGATTTAATTTTTTAAATACCCCACATTTCACAAAGCGTGGCGATAGAATAAAAAAACTGGAGTTTCTTTTCATACAAACTTATTTATTTGGATTTTTATATATATATATTTCAAATCATTGATACAAAGAGTAATTTTAGGCCGGGCGCGATGGCTCACGCCCATCATCCTAGCACTCTGGGAGGCCGAGGCGGGCGGATCTCTCAAGGTCAGGAGTTCGAAACCAGCCTGAGCAAGAGTGAGACCCCGTCTCTACTATAAATAGAAAGAAATTAATTGGCCAACTGATATATATACAAAAAATTAGCCGGGCATGGTGGCGCATGCCTGTAGTCCCAGCTACTCGGGAGGAGGCTGAGGCAGGAGGATCGCTTGAGCCCAGGAGTCGGAGGTTGCTGTGAGCGAGGCTGACGCCACGGCACTCACTCTAGCCTGGGCAACAGAGTGAGACTCTGTCTCAAAAAAAAAAAAAAAAAAAAAGAGTAATTTTAATCTCTATAATTTTTGCTAAAACCGTGTCGAGTCACACCGGGCATCCGAGTGCAAAGGGTTAAAATATCTGAGATCAGAGCATCTCTTACAATGAATTGATGACGAGTCAGAGTGCAAATAGCAGCATTGTCTTTCTTTCTTAGGGGTTCATAATGTAGGGGTGCCTCTGATCTTTGGCATCTTGGATAGAATGAAGTATTGCATGTGACCTAATGTTGGTAAATACACTTAGCAACGGATGAAGCGTCAAGTAAGTTATTTCTTGAGAGCTCTTTACTTATATCAGTTTCCTGCCCCTGTTAGTTATAAACCAAAAGACACTCAGAGAGGTGCACTCACATGGCACCCAGCGCTGTGAGACACGTTTAAGGTGACCCAGGAGCGCACTGTCCCCTGGAATAGCAAACACTGGGAATGCTCTTGGCAAACTTCATCGAAAATGGCCTTACACAAAATTCCTGCAGCTTCCCTGACTGTCGGAACAGGGAAAACCTTGGCGGCCTGTCTCTGCCGTCCCCCAAAAAAGTCCTCTAGCCTCTTTGCGGACACCCAGAGACATTTCTGACATGACTCCCAGGCCCTCCCAAGCTTCCAGGGCCCTTGCTGGGAGATATTGGTGAAAACACTTCAGCTTCCTGGACTTTTGAGTCCGGGCCAGGAGAGTTTATACTCAGCGTGTCAAGTGTAAGAGGTAGCAGCAGAGAGAGAGACAGACAGGGACAACAGAAATAGAGCCAAAAAGATCTAGACATAAGCCGGGCGCGGTGGCTCACGCCTGTCATCCCAACACTCTGGGAGGCCGAGGAGGGAGGATCGCTCAAGGTCAGGAGTTCGAAACCAGCCTGAGCAAGAGCGAGACCCCCGTCTCTACTAAAAATAGAAAGAAATTAATTGGATGACTAAAAAATATATATATATATATATATAGAAAAAATCAGCTGGGCGTGGTGGCGCATGCCTGTAGTCCCAGCTACTGGGGAGGCTGAGGCAGGAGGATCGCTTGAGCCCAGGAGTTTGAGGTTGCTGTGAGCCACGGCACTCTAGCCCGGGCAACAAAGTGAGACTCTGTCTCAAAAAAAATAAAAAATAAAAAGATCTAGACATAGATACAGACATAAACAAGCAGAGACATAGATAGGATCTTGCATTGTGGGCCAACCATTTGATTTGTGAGTTCAGAGAAAGCAAAGGGGGACGGTATTCCTTGTAAATATCAGTGTCATGATTTGGACTGAGGCTATTTTCTGCAAATACTTTTACAAGTGTTAGATGTAGCAGGACTGGCAGGGAAAATATCCAGCCATGTAACTTGTTTCACATTTTTGTAACAATGAGATACTTCTTGGATACTTTCTGATACTTTCTGGACAGCCCTCATATGTAAACACACTTAAAGTAACTGTTTCTTTTCATAGTAAGTGCCGGGGATTTATTTTTGCACATAAAATTCTAGAAGGACTCCTCCTGGGACCGTTTAACGTCAAGTCATGGAAATAGAGAGAATATAAAAAACACTGAGTCGCAGTCAGTGGCCCTAAAAAGTGATAGTGTAAAAATGCACACACACAAAAAAATATAAAAATGTTGGTCTCCAACTTTCCTTCCCACTGATTTTTTGGCTTTTTGGCACTCAAATGCTTTCGGGGTTGGGCGTCTATATAAAATATCAATTCCCACGTTTCTCATGGGAAAACAGTGTAATTGGCTGGCTCAAACACGCAGCATAAATTATTTCAGGTCGAGTAAAACCAGATAAAATATTTCCCCTCAAGAGTTACTTTGACTCTATGCTCTATTTATAAAGTTTATTGAACTTTCAAGCTGTGGTTGTTTTACTTGAAAATATAAGAAAGATAATTTATAAATGAAAGAAAAAATACATTGAAGTCTTGGGTGATGATAGTGCCTTATTACCCTGCATGAACGTATTCATATTCCGTGATCAATAAACAAAAAAAAAGGATAATTTCTGTATTATTGGAACAAGTTTGTTGATGGGGAGAAAAAAAATCAGCTTGTTTTTAAACTCCGCTTTTAAATTGTTTACTTACTAGCTATAACTCATTAATTTTCCGTAGTTGAATTTTCCTTTAAAATAGGAGATTTGTGATTTTTTTAAATAATGAAATTTGTCTTCAAGTAATTTCTAAATACTCTGTACTCATGTAAACCTGACATAGAAATCAACAGAACTAGGGCTTGAAAGATAAAAGTTAAAAAGATAACTTAAGAACAGAAACACTGTTCCTTTTCTATAAGCATAAATCTGAAATAAAAGCATTTAGTCATCACACATAAATTTTAAATGATTTTTTCCAACTAATTCCAAGTAGTCATTTAAAAAACTTAACATTACTCCAAAAAAGTGTGTTGCCCTAAACTTTAACTTGATCTTTTATAAAGTTATTTATATTTAGGCAGATGTATTTCTTCAGACTGGAGGTTTTATGAGTTCCACGGAATGCAAAGTGTCCCTTGAGCCATTGGATTGGCCTTTAAAAATATTTCTTCCATAAATTAGATCAACAGTAAATAAACTCATACCTCAAAACACTGAAGGTTGAGGTACAATCTTTAAATATACAATGGTGAGCTGTTTCTAAAACTTGCAAATGAGCTGATAAAAATTCTTAAGAAAACACTACTTTTGACATGAGGATTCAAAAGCACCCAAAATAGGTAGTTAATATTTGATGATTTTTTTTAAAAAAAATGGTAAAAACTCTAAACATGGCAATATTGCAAACTTGTTCTTTGTTGTTGTTGTTTTTTTTAAGACAGAGTCTCACTCTGTTGCCCGGGCTAGAGTGAGTGCCATGGCGTCAGCCTCGCTCACAGCAACCTCAGACTCCTGGGCTCAAGCGATCCTCCTGCCTCAGCCTCCTCCCGAGTAGCTGGGACTACAGGCATGCGCCACCATGCCCGGCTCATTTTTTTTCTATATCTATTTTTTTTTTTTAGTTGGCCAATTAATTTCTTTCTATTTTTAGTAGAGACGGGGTCTCGCTCTTGCTCAGGCTGGTTTAGAACTCCCGACCTCGAGCGATCCTCCCGCCTCGGCCTCCCAGAGTGCCAGGATGACAGGCGTGAGCCACCGTGCCCGGCCAGCAAACTTGTTTATAAGAGAAAATTGCAATCAAATCTCGTTCTCATACTCTTTTTTTTTTTTTAAACTAAAAAATTCAAACGGAACACCAATTTTATGTTCACTAGCAAACTTAAGAGCGTCTGATTATTCCCGTACAAAATGAGTATATTCATTTCCTCGTGCATAACAATGAAATTTCTTTTTGGAGTCAGCTTAAAATGTTTGTTTAATTTCTGGATATTTACTGCCGTTAATCTGGTAGCTGAGTTTGACAACTCTGCATGAATGGTTTTACATGCAAAACAAACAAAGCATTTTATTTAAGTATGAATATATATATACATTCATGGCTTCACCTTATTAGAGCTTTTTCTCCAAAATATTCTCCTTTCTGCAGTGTTTTTATCACCTGCGGTTGATCGTGGCCCTCTGTACTCTGCGTGACTCTTACCTAAACAAGGTCAAACAATTAAGAAGAGAAAGAATAAAAAGGAGAATATCAACACATAGTCATTCAACCAACTCCTCGCCAGGGTAAGGGACCTACACAGCCCTTCTGATTTCAAGATTGTTCTTTTTTAAGCACCAAAGGAGGCGAGAAAAGCTTCCTTTTTCTTTGCTGCACCCCTTTTAATAAAAGGATTTGTCCTACAAAAGTTGGATTCAGTCAAGAGGCCACACTTAAGGACCTAGAAGGCCACAGGTGCCCTGCCGGGCGGAGCTATAAACACTTGATGAAAGAGGAAAAAAAGACAAGACTTTGCTTTAATTTTGCAATCGTTAGGACAATGCACTACACTTAGCTCATTTTGTTATAGGTGGGAAATCTTGCAGTTTAAAACATGATCAAGTTTAACTCCATCCACTGTAAGAGGAAAACTCCTCATTCAAACTCCACCTCCCAAAGTTAATTTTTTTTTTTTTTTTTTTTTTGAGACAGAGTCTCACTCTGTTGCCCGGGCTAGAGTGAGTGCCGTGGCGTCAGCCTCGCTCACAGCAACCTCAGACTCCTGGCCTCAAGCGATCCTCCTGCCTCGGCCTCCCGAGTAGCTGGGACTACAGGCCTGGGCCACCACGCCCGGCTAATATTTTTTTCTATATATGTTCAGTTGTTATATTCTATTTTATTTATATATATTCTAAACGTTCTATTTGTATATATTCTATTTGTAAACATTCTATTTATATATATTCTATATATATTCTAAACATTCTATTTATATATATTCTATATATATTCTAAACATTCTATTTATATATATTCTATTTATAAACATTCAATTTATATATATTCTATATATATTATATATTCTAAACATTCTATTTATATATATTCTAAACATATTTCTATATATGTTCAGGTCAATTAATTTGTTTCTATTTTTAGTAGCGATGGCGGGTCTCGCTCTTGCTCAGGCTGGTCTCGAACTCCTGACCTCGAGCGATCCTCCCGCCTTGGCCTCCCAGAGAGCTGGGATGACAGGCGTGAGCCACCGGGCCCGGCCTGTAATCTTGGATCTTGGAGCTGATTGAGAATCACACACTCACAGCTAGAAGTGTGAGAAAGAATCCAGCCATCTCATACACGGTTTAATCTCGCCCCTCCACCCCAAAAAGCCAAGTGGGCTAGGTAAGGCCACTAAGAAGGTACGTTATCTCTGCTGGAATCGACCTCCGGTCTCCTGTGGCCTCCACCCCAAGCCTAGTGCGTGAGACCCCACAGGTAGAAGCTCCTGTCACTGTTCAACGTAGACGACTACGCCCCAGTGCAAAGCATGGCTGAGTTTTTGGCAAACCCATTCCAAGTAACAATTTTCGGAGTTAGTAAGCTTTCCTCGATGTTTACCTTTCCTTTTGCCAGGATGAAAAAGGTACTTCCTGCCTCCCCCTCTCTGATGATGTAATCCCCTTTGTCATAGTATTCCTGTTCGGAGGAGAGAGAAAGAAAACGTTAGATCACTGGGAGACAGACCACTGAAAGCATGAAGGAAACAGATCTCTCTGTGTCTTCCCAACGGCTGTTCCACACCTGTTTCTTTTAATATTTTGCTCACTGTGTCTGTTAGCTTTTATGTATTGCAGTTATAAATATATATGTATTGTATTGCAGTTGTATATAAATATATACATATATATGTATATATATGTACATATATATACATATATATGTATTGTATTGTAAAATATATGTATTGCAGTTATAAATATATATGTATTGTATTGCAGTTGTATATAAATATATATGTATTGTATTGTAAAATATATGTATTGCAGTTATAAATGGTGGAAAAGCAAGGAGACTTTTGCTTCTTCTTCTTCTTTTTTTTTTTAATCTGCACTTATGTTTTTCTTGCACAGAGAAAAATTCGCCTGGGATAGTGAATTTCAGGCATAGAGACCAAAGATATGAAAAGAAATGAGAGCCAGGTAACAACCACACATAGACAGGTGGTGGGCTTTTACCTGCACAATCTGAATATAAACTCTTTTTTTTTTTTTTCCCCTTTGGGACAGAGTCTCTCGCCTTGTTGCCCGAGCTAGAGTGAGTGCCGTGGCATCAGCCTCGCTCACAGCAACCTCCAACTCCTGGGCTCCAGTGATCCTCCTGCTTCAGCCTCCTGAGTAGCTGGGACTACAGGCATGCGCCACCATGCCCGGCTAAGCTTTTCTATATATATTAGTTGGCCGATTAATTTTTTTTCTATTTATAGTAGATACGGGGGTCTCACTCTTGCTCAGGCTGGTCTCGAACCCCTGACCTTGAGCTGATCCTCCCGCCTCGGCCTCCCAGAGTGCTGGGATGACAGGCGTGAGCCACCGCGCCCGGCCTGAATACAAACTCTTTAGTGACGGGAAACAGTCTGAAAATCGAGTGTAGAGTTTAGAAAAAAAGAACAAATAATTATCATAAAAAAGTTTGAAAATATAAACAACCCCAATGGACATTAGGAATACTGGCCTCGATTTACTAATCCCTTGAAAAGCAATGACCAGGAAGATTCTACACAGAAAGTCACTCTGTCATATGTATTATTTCCAAATATTTGTCATCATAAAAGGTCGACATTAGAATTTTTTTTTACATGCAAATTCTACTATTTGATGGAGGCTTATCCTTCGGAAATCTCAAATTATCACTTGTTTCTTTTTATTTATCCACGTCCATATCTCTTGCATACGTTTGTGTGATTGGAGAATTCTTGGCTAGAGAAAAGCAATCTATTTTTCTGTCAGACAAAAAGGAACAATTCAGTACCTTGGAAAACAAAAGATGGATTAAACTGTCTGCCCCTACTTTGCTTTAATTCTACTTTCTCTCAAAGTCATATAGAACTAAAACGGATCTCTTAATTATTTACACACACAAAAATGGCTGGTTTAATTTTTATTTTTTTTTTTTAGAAAGGTATAATTAACCACGTAATAGCTCTCTCCTGTTTTTCTTTTAGACTCGAAAATCAATTCCCAATTAAACTACTTCTATCTGTTTGTTGTTTTTAAATCTCTCCCTGGTCATTCTACTCCTCAAACCTATTTACTTTTATGGAATAAATATTACTTCTAATACCGATAAACATACCTTTTATGTTTACAGCATTTTACGAGACATTTCAACCTCTCTGGGATGGAAGTGTTGTATCTTAGGGGGGTGGAAATGTTACTTTGAAGACAAATAGATCTAGATTCAAATAAATCCCAAACATATGCAAGAGATATGGACATGAATAAATAAAAAGAAACAAGTGATAATTTGAGATTTCCGAAGGATAAGCCTACATCAAATAATAGAATTTGCATGTAAAAAAATTCTAATGTCGACCTTTTATGATGACAAATATTTGGAAATGTTTCGCTGAATTTTCCTGTCATCAACCCATAAAATTAAAATAGTCACATTCACCTTCAAAGATTTAGGGAAGTGCATTAGTTTTCTATCACTGTTGTAACTAACGAACACAAGCTTGGTGGCTTGGAACAACAACCCCCTTTTATGGTCTCTCAGTTTCTGTGGGTCAGAAAGTCTAGAATCAAGGCCGGGCGCGGTGGCTCATGCCTGTCATCCCAGCACTCTGGGAGACCGAGGCGGGAGGATCGCTCGAGGTCAGGAGTTCGAGACCAGCCTGAGCAAGAGCGAGACCCCCCGTCTCTACTAAAAAATAGAAAGAAATTAATTGGCCAACTAATATAAACATAGAAAAAATTAGCCCGGCGTGGTGGCGCATGCCTGTAGTCCCAGCTACTCGGGGGGGGAGGCTGAGGCAGGAGGATGGCTTGAGCCCAGGAGTTGGAGGTTGCTGTGAGCTAAGCTGACACTACCGGGCAACAAAGCGAGACTCTGTCTCAAAAAAAAAAAACACAATGCCATCGGAACACCGCACAATCGGGGCCATTTGGTCTAGGAGTTCAACAGTCTGAGCCTCAAACACATCAGATCGGCTGCTGATCTGGGACGGGAAATTCTAATCCCCCGCCCTTGTCCAGCCCACAAACACAACTCCCAAGTCAACTCCCCAAGGGCAAGACAGATTCCGCCTGTTTTTCTCCAAGGTCACGGGGGCCAGCGTGGGGGACGGCGGGTCCCAGAACCCAGCAGGTGCCTCTGTCCCAATCCTGATGCGTCAGTGATGACGGGCTGTTGCCAGGACCCCGTTGGGGGGTCGTTACTTGTGTGCTTTCCTTCCAGCTAAGCAGACCCCCTTGCTCCCTTGCCAATCGCTTTTGCATTTGAGAGTTTTCACACGTTACAGAGACAGATTTGTTCTCCAGGTGGGAATAAAGAGCCCTTTATAACCCGAGTTGCTGTCTGCAGAAATGCTGAGATACAGCAAAAAAATAAAAAATAAAAAAAGCCTTTCCGGGCTTTTTTGAGAAGATGAGACTTTGAGACTTCTATTGTGCGTCCATGAATTCTGTATTTGAGCCGCCGTCTATGCATCCTCTGTAGCTGTTGCCTGGGGTTGCTATAAATATGTCTCGTGTACTGTTTATTTTATTTTATTTTATTTTATTTTATTTTATTTTATTTTATTTTATTTGAGACAGAGTCTCGCTTTGTCGCCCAGGCTAGAGTGAGTGCCGTGGCGTCAGCCTCGCTCACAGCAACCTCAATCTCCTGGGCTCGAGCGATCCTCCTGCCTCAGACTCCTTTCCGAGTAGCTGGGACTACAGGCGTGCGCCACCACGCCCGGCTAATTTTTTCTATATATATATATATATTTTTTAAGTTGGCCAATTAATTTCTTTCTATTTATAGTAGAGACAGGGGTCTCGCTCTTGCTCAGGCTGGTCTCGAACTCCTGACCTCGAGCGATCCTCCCGCCTCGGCCTCCCAGAGTGCTGGGATGACAGGCGTGAGCCACCGACCGTTTATTTTCCACGGCACTAAATTTTCAGATTCCCTGTCGGCATAGAATTCCCTTCTGCTGAATCCACTCTATTTAGTGTTATATTAAAAACAGATTTGCCTTGGTTTGCAAAAAGAAAAAAAAAATAGAGGGCCCCTCTGGCTTAAGAAAGAAAAAAAAAAAAACAACTCAGAAATGAAGATGAATTATTAATTTGCAACATCTGTGATTGGGTTAGGTTATGTTGAGACAGTCCCAAGAGAGGCAGCTGGAGCAGACTTGGAGAAAATGACTTCATACGAGAGCCCCCTAGGGACACAAGGCCAGGCACTGTGTCATCACGGCCTGCCCTTGACAAACTACTGATGGCTTCCATGAGTTGCAAATGGAAACATTGTTGTTGTCACTTACAGCTTAAGCATAAAGTGGTCCCCGCCTGCCCTCCCTTCTCAACAGATATGAGTTACATTGTATCTTGTGATGGACAGGAAATGAATCTGTCAACAATCAGCTTTGCAGGGTCGTTTTTTTTTTTTTTTTTTTTTTTTTTATTTCCCCTCCCACTGAGAACAGCTTCATAAAAGCTTCAAGTCTCTGCAGTGATTCCTTTTTACTATTCCTTCCCTCCTTTAAATTCCTCAAAAGCCATTTTTGGGTTGCTGATGGAATTGACACACACACCCCCACCAACACCACCAGCACCAGCAAAAAAAAAAAAAAAAAATTAAAGTCAAGAGAGCTTATTGGCTTTTGAATTTTCATCTCTGAGATCTGAATAGGTTTTGCAGAAAACGCACCTCATTAGAACCCAAGGTGCAGGTCCTCGAAAAGCATTATTGGTGAAAAGACTTGAGGAAGTCTTGGACTGGCACCCAGCATGTGGGTGATGCCTAAAGTGACTCTTTGAACACATTGCAACGTGGCATCTCCCCCCTCTTCCCGCAGATGATGTTAAAATAGACAAAGTGCTTCTCCAGTGCAGTTTTTTTTTTTTTTTTAAATGTGTTATTGCAGCTTAGAGGGTTCAAGGATAAAGTGTTTCACAGTCTGATTCAGAGGCTCGTCACCAAATAGGACCAACATACCCTGCCTCTGCCCCATTTCCTAATTATGCACCCCTGGCTGGTTTATTCCACCAAAACCCTGCGAGGCATTGTGATGTTAATTGCAGCAAATCAAATGCCTCTTGAGCAAGGCAGATTAGTTTATCAAATATACCGAAAGATTAAAAATATGTAAATCAAATTTCACTTTACACATGCAAATCCGACTTCCTTTTTATGCATTTCAAGAATCTAAACCCTTTCCAGACTCCAATTCAGTACCTAAGTTGGCCTAAGGAAAGTCTCTCTCTCTTTTTTTTTTTCTTTCTTTCTTTCTTTCTTTTTTTTTTTTTTTTGTAGACTGGTGACCTATACCATCTTTTTCCTTTTTGTTTATTTACAGTGCTAAGAGTATGGCTAGATTCTAAAATCTTCTCATAAAACCGTACGTTTTACTGAAAAAATTTCTTACCACTTCCAAGCAGTCAATGATCTTGGTTAACTTATCTTCAGGTAAATTCTTCAGTAAGGACACACTTCAAAATCAAAAAGAGATCTTTAGTTACCTTCCTGAATTAAACGACCAATGCACAGGTATACAGAGATTCTAAAATCTTTACATACACTTTCAAAAATATAATGCATCTTAATTTTTTCAAAGTAAGCCTCCAAATAGCTGAGAACACACAAATAACTAAATTTCATATACATTGGAAATTATATACACACACACACACACAGACAAATGTCACAGGCAAATAAATGAAAATGGTAAAATATCATATTGGGGGGGTTAAATCACATTTTTATCTATTGAGGTGGAAAAGAACAGCATTTATTGTTGGTTTTCAAAGTGAATCACGCCTAGAAATGTATTCCTCTCCACATCTTTTTTTTTTTTTTTTTTGAGACAGAGTCTCGCTTTGTTGCCCAGGCTAGAGTGAGTGCTGTGGTGTCAGCCTCACTCACAGCAACCTCCAACTCCTGGGCTCAAGCGATCCTCCTGCCTCAGCCTCCCAAGTAGCTGGGACTACAGGCATGCACCACAATGCCCAGCTAGTTTATATATATATATATATATATATATATATATATATATATATATATATATATATATGTTTAGTTGCCCAATTAGTTTCTTTTCTATTTTTAGTAGAGACAGGGGTCTCGGTCTTGCTCAGGCTGGTTTCGAAACTCCTGACCTTGAGACCTTGGGCGATCCGATCCTCCCACTTCGGCCTCCCAGAGTGCTGGGATGACAGGCATGGGCCTCCACACCCAGCCTCCACATCTTAATATCTCTGCTGTTAGCTTGGGTGAAGAGCTCTGCTCCCCGTGGAGGATGAGATTTTTGTCTACAGCCTTGCCATTCGGTAAAGACTAAATCCCAGAGTGGGGATTAGCACTGAGATGACCTTCGATTATTAGGCATACCGTACCATCTTTAAAATGAACGGCAGCCAGAGGCCTGTATAGGGTTCAAAAACACGCTAAATCAAGCAACAGGCGAAACTGTAAAGAATAGCAAGGGAATGATCACGAAACTTCAGAATGCAGACTACCTGCTGGGAGAGGGAAAGGAGGAGCTTGGAAATCCCTTGGGGTGTACAGGAGAATTCAACAACATTGCTAACTTTTCATTCCCTAGATTGGGCAGTGACCTCATGGGTGTGTGTTTTGCTATGCTGTTTGATGGCTTACATAGGTACTACATGTCTTACATAGAATGTCACATACATCATCGTGAAAAAAACGTAAATGGAAAGAGCTCCCTGTATATTATACAACAAACAGAAACACATTTCCCTGATCTGTCTCTTCAGGGATGAAATGGTCAAAGGGAAACCAGGCCTCGCTATTGATGATCGCAGCCTGTCATGAAAGGTTTTTACCTCCGGTCCAAACTGGGGTCTATGATGTCAGTGAACATTCTCTCCTGCAAACCGTTTTTGTTTTGGTTTGGTTTGGTTTTTTTTTTTTTTGAGGCAGTGTCTCGCTTTGTTGCCCAGGCTACAATGAGTGCCGTGGCGTCAGCCTAGCTCACAGCAACCTCCGACTCCTGGGCTCCAGCGATCCTCCTGCCTCAGCCTCCCGAGTAGCTGGGACTACAGGCATGCGCCACCACGCCCAGCTAATTTTTTCTATATATTTTTAGTTATCCAATTAATTTCTTTCTATTTTTTAGTAGCGACTGGGTCTCGCTCTTGCTCTGGTTGCTCTCTTAACTCCTGGGCTCAAGCGATCCTCCTGCCTCAGCCTCCTCTCGAGTAGCTGGGACTACAGACACGCGCCACCATGCCCAGCTAATTTCTTCTATATATATTAGTTGTCCAATTAATTTCTTTCTATTTTTAGTAGAAACAGCATCTCGCTCTTGCTCAGGCTGGTCTCGAACTCCTGACCTTGAGTGATCCTTCCGCCTCGGCCTCCCAGAGTGCTAGGATGACAGGCGTGAGCCACCTTGCCTGGGGTCTCCTGCAAACCTTATCACCTTCGGGGGTCGGTGGGGAGAGAGATAGCAGGAAAAATCCTTTCATCTGTCTTCCCCACTAGGAAAGCAGGAATTGGGCTGATTTTTTTCAGCAGAGAATCTACACAGGCGTCCTCAAACTACAGCCTGCTGGCCACATGTGGGTGTTTTTGCCTGTTTGTGTTTTTTATTTTACTTCAAAATAAGATGAGTGCAGTGTGCATAGAAATTTGTTCAAATTTTTTTTAAAACTGTAGCCTGGCCCCCCAACGGTCTGAGGGACAGTGAACTGGCCCCCTGTTTAAAAAGTTTGAGGACCCCTGGTCTACAATGTTTAAATGATGCCTGGTAATAAGTATTTGTTGAATGAATGAATGAATGAATGAATGAATGAATGAATGAATGAAATAACAGAAGGAATAAAAAAGGAATATGCACTAGGAGATTATCTACTAAGACGGAACATAGTAGACTCCAAGGGAATGAACCACGATGACTTATTATAATAATTACCTATATTGACTTAATAATTATTAGTTATTAATAATTACCTATATTGACTTAATTAAATAAACTACCTAGGCCAGGTGCGGTGGCTCACGCCTGTAATCCTAGCACTCTGGGAGGCTGAGGCGGGAAGATTGCTCGAGGTCAGGAGTTCAAAACCAGCCTGAGCAAGAGCGAGACCCCGTCTCTACTATAAATAGAAAGAAATTAATTGGCCAACTAAAATATATATAGAAAAAATTAGCCGGGCATGGTGGCGCATGCCTGTAGTCCCAGCTACTCAGGAGGCTGAGGCAGGAGGATCGCTTGAGCCCAGGAATCTGAGGTTGCTGTGAGCGAGGCTGATGCCATGGCACTCACTCTAGCCTGGGCAACAAAGCGAAACTCTTGTCTCAAAACAAAAACAATGAAAAAACAAGCAACACATGGACTAACCAGCAAAATGGTGTTACGGATCAGCACCTAAGTGGACACACAGGAGTGACATCTATCGGGTGTTGGGCAGGTGGGAGGGAAGGAGGGGACGGGTGTAGACAGACACGACGAGTGAGACGTGCACCGTCTGGGGGATGGGCACGCTTGCAGCTCTAACTTGAGGGGGGAGGGGGGCAAGGGCAATATATGTAACCTTAACATTTGTACCCCCATAATATGCTGTAAAAAATAAATAATAATAATAATAAAAGATTAAATTGGGGAAAAGATTATTGCACTTAAAGAGCATTCAGAATTTATTCTTGGAAATCACATGATACATTCCTATTATTATTATTATTATTATTATCACTTCTATAGGTAACATTTCATTACAGTATGTATTGCAGCTTCAAAGACTTTTAAAGCTCCCACTAAAGATACAGAAATAGTTTAAATAAAGAACTTAATACTCTCAAAAAAATTTTTTTAAATATGGAGGACTGGTTTTTTCATTTACATAGACATTTTTTTTCCTTATAAATTGATGCATCTAAGTTGTTGGGGTAGAGAATAGCTCCCCAAATGAGTATATTCCAAGGATTCCTGTCATTAGGACAAGTATAGCAACACTTTTAGCAAGTCGATTCCTCAAACAATAGTCATTTGGAAGATGGCGTGGCTATGCAAATGAGAAAAAGAATGTAAAGCAAGGAAGGATAGGAAAAATTATTTTTAATATTCTAAGCAAAGCATTATTAAAAAAGTTATCTTTTTTGTGGTGGCTCACGCATGTCATCCTAGCACTCTGGGAGGCTGAGGCAGGCAGATAGCTCGAGGTCAGGAGTTCGAAACCAGCCTGAGCAAGAGCGAGACCCCATTTCTAGTATAAATAGAAATAAATTAATTGGCCAACTAATATATATAGAAAAAATTAGCCGGGCATGGTGGCGCATGCCTGTAGTCCCAGCTACTCGGGAGGCTGAGGCAGGAGGATCGCTTGAGCCCAGGAGTTGGAGGTTGCTGTGAGCGAGGCTGACGCCACGGCACTCACTCTAGCCTGGGCAACAGAGTGAGACTCTGCCTCAAAAAAAAAAAATAGAAAAACGTTATCTTTTTGCTAACCACTTTCAAATTCCAAATGCCTTCCAAAGCCAACTGAGCAACCCAGCGAATGTTTTAGGTTTGTTGCGCATTTTTCTATACTATACCCTACGGCTTCATAAACGCAAGGGCATTAGCAGGAGAAAAAATTAGAAAAAATTAGCAGGAGAAATAAATCAACGCGCAAGGCTAATGAGAACTAAATATAACTTTTGATATACAATGGTGTTTACTGAAGGGGAATACTTCTGTTGTTTTGGTTAAATGGAGGAAGCTACAGTAAAATAATTATTCTAATAAAGCCAACATATGCACGGTACGGCTGCCCCATCACGTATACTTTCCCCAAGGAGGCATTCTTACCTTCTTAGGAAATTTCTGTACTGCTCATCTCTAGCTTGGGCCGTCCTCCTCATTATATTCTGGAAAACCTCTCGGTCCAGTGCCCAGGTTTTGACATTGGTGATCGCTTCGGGGAGAAATCAGGAAGACAACAAAGCATTGTTTAGCACCCCAGTGGGAAACCATTCCAAAATGCACACCGATGGATTCATTACGTGTTCTCATAGAAAAGGGTTACTCCTTGGAAAATTGCGTCCTTTAAAACAGGCAAATGGGCCGGGCGCGGTGGCTCACGCCTGTAATCCTAGCTCTTAGGAGGCCAAGGAGGGCGGATTGCTCAAGGTCAGGAGTTCAAAACCAGCCTGAGCAAGAGCGAGACCCCGTCTCTACTATAAATAGAAAGAAATTAATTGGCCAACTGATATATATATATAAAAAATTAGCCGGGCATGGTGGCGCATGCCTGTAGTCCCAGCTACTCCTCGGGAGGCTGAGGCAGAAGGATCACTTGAGCCCAGGAGTTTGAGGTTGCTGTGAGCGAGGCTGACGCCACGGCACTCACTCTAGCCTGGACAACAAAGCGAGACTCTGTCTCAAAAAAAAAAACAACTCCTGGCTTAAGCGATCCTCCTTCCTCAGCTTCCTAAGTAGCTGGGATTTATAGGCAAAAAAAAAAAATACAAAATAAAAAAAATTAAAAAAAAAATAAAACAGGCAAATGGAAAAAGAACAGCGAGATAAATAATAGTGAGTCATTTCCTAAATCGCCGTGGCTTTGAAATACACCGTGATTTGGAAGGCAGTAGCAAAAAGATTTCCTTTCTAATTATGTCTTCGTTAGGATGATAGTCAAATTAGATTGTAATTCCCAATGATGCACTACATATTCGGGGTGTACTCCAGTTCCCTGCTGAGGGTACAAGCGAAAGCCAGTCAATTTGTAGCTGATACAGACAGTGAAAAATTCACAAGCAGATAATTGAGAGTTAAAGATCTCTGTGTGCATGTGTGTGTGTTTATGTGTCTTTTTTATGCTGTACAGACATTGTTGCTAAAGAAAGCAAATATAATTTAAAAATCTCTATGGGCCGGGCGAGGTGGCTCACGCCTGTCATCCTAGCACTCTGGGAGGCCGAGGCGGGAGGATCGCTCGAGGTCAGGAGTTCGAGACCAGCCTGAGCAAGAGCGAGATCCCCTTCTCTACTAAAATTAGAAAGAAACTAATTGGCCAACTAAAACATATATAGAAAAAATTAGCCGGGCATGGTGGTGCATGCCTGTAGTCCCAGCTACTCGGGAGGCTGAGGAAGGAGGATCACTTGAGCTCAAGAGTTGGAGGTTGCTGTGAGCGAGGCTGACGCCACGGCACTCTAGCCCAGCGAACAGAGTGAGACTGTCTCAAAAAAAAAAAAAAAAGAAAGAAAGAAAATCTCTATGGTTACTTTTGTATAAAATGCATGCATATAATTTATAAGAGATTATGAAAAAAAGTGTATGAGGTCATTTTTATAGGACACACATTAAAGACAAGCATAAAATCATAAAAGAAAGTGGAGCAGAACTGTCTGCTCTAAAAAACTCTAGATGAAAATGCAGTCGTAAAATTTTTTAAAAAGCATAACGAGAGCCTACAAAGTAGACCGAAATCCAATGCTCCGGATTACCAAACTTTCAGGCAAATTAGAATCATTTTTATATTCTTGCTAAAAATACAGGTTCCTGGGCCTCACTGCCAGAGATTTTTATTCATATTGGAGGTAGAGACCCAGAATCTAATTCATATTTCTTTGATATTCATACATTTTCATTGGCTTATTACGTTTTCTGGTTTACAATATGGTCGGAACCTCATAGAAACTAGAAAGAAAACATTCTGGATGAACCAAAGGCAGGTGTTCATGTAGTAAAAACTGAAATGGCAATCAAAGCAAATATTAGCATCATTTGGTATAAATCATTTTTATATTTCATATACAGTATGCAATGCAAAAACTCTTTTTAACTTGAATTATTGAGGCCAGTCCTTCAATATCAATCCTTTTATAAGCATAGCATTTCTATTAATAAGAACATAAGGCCGGGCGCGGTGGCTCATGCCTGTCATCCTAGCACTCTGGGAGGCTGAGGCAGGAGGATCACTCAAGGTCAGGAGTTCTAAATCAGCCCGAGCAAGAGCGAGACCCCGTGTCTACTAAAAAAATAGAAAGAAACTAATTGGCCAACTGAAAAAAATTATATATATATATATATGTAGAAAAAATGAGCTGGGCATTACTCGGGAGGCTGAGGCAGGAGGATCGCTTGAACCCAGGACTTGGAGGTTGCTGTGAGCGAGGCTGACGCCACGGCACTCACTCTAGCCTGGGCAACAGAGTGAGACTCTGTCTCAAAAAAAAAAAAAAATTAAATAAATTAAATTTAAAAATAGAACATAAGGGCCAAAATGGCGGAACAAAAAGACTCTGAATCAGAATGCCATTGTGACTTCACGAGTTTGACATTTCGTAACGATCGTGAGTCGAGTCGGAGCATTTCGTCTCCTGTTACCTTTGACAGAGGCCGTCCTGGTGCAGTTGTATAAAATAGCCAGTTCCCCAAACGTGGTCCACATCGGGATGGAGGACAGCAATTTCTCCCCTTGAAACACCTCTAGTCGACCCTCTGTCGCGTAGAATTTTTAAGAAAAAAAAAAATGCAAACAATCAAAATCTACCTAGATGCCATAAATCAGAAAAATAAAACAATCGGGAAGCACGCAAAGCATAGAAGGCCAGATGTTTTATGATTCTCACACGACAGTAGAGTGGTGAAGAGCGTAGACTGAAATCAGGTCTGCCACTAACTCACTGTTAGTGGGGGCACTTTGAGAAAGTTGCCCTTTCTACTTGAAGTTCCTCATTGTTTACAGGCATAATAATGATCTTCATCTCATACAGCTGTGAGGATTGTTTAAATAAGTTAATATACCGTGTTTCCCCTGAAACTAAGACAGGGTCTTCTATTTATTTTTCCTCCAGAAGACACCCCAGGGACCATTTTCAGGGGATGTGTTATTTTTTTTTTAAGTACCGCACAACCATCTGCATTGATTAAAACACAGTGAAGTCGTCTTCTTCTGGAACATCATCCTCACTCTCCAGACCCCGAATCCCATCCTGAATGTCTTGCGACTCTGTTTCCTTTAGAGCCACCGGCCCCCATCTCTCCTGTGGAGCACTAGAGCTCTCACGGGGCGGATGAGAAGGGCTGCTCGTGTTCTTTCCCGCTCCGCGACCACACGCATGGGTTGTGCAGATGCGCTGCGCAGCCACGCCCTTCACTAGGGCTGATTTTCATAGCCACGCCCCTCACTAGGGCTGATTTTCATAGCCATGCCCACCACTAGGGCTGATTTTCATAGCCACGCCCATCACTAGGGCTGATTTTCATAGCCACGCCCATCACCAGGGCTGATTTTCGGGGTAGGGCTTCTATTGTGCAAATGCTTAGACATCCTGCTAGGGTTTATCTTATAGGCAGGTCTTATTTTCTGGGGAAATAGACTACTTGAAGCTTCTTGAGCTTTCTCTCATGCAGTTTTGAGGATTATTTAAATAAGTCAACATAGGTAAAGAATGTATCGCAACGGCTCACACATGGTTATGGCTATATAAGCGTTCACTTTTGCTAATGGTATTATATGACCGTTGTTTCTAGCTCTTTTCCCAAAACACCCTATGACAAGTGTTTTGTCTGGAATTTATTCTACCCTGTGAAAAATATAGGTCACGACACTATTTCTCTTTTACGAGAAAACCCAACCATCACAGCGTGTCTTAAAAGCACAGTGCAGTTGTCCATACTGGTGCAAAATAACTTACTATAACCAGTAAGTCCACTGGCCCTGGAGTAACCCCCACATGGCTCTGTGACCTTGAGCAAGTTTCTTCCTGGTACCTCAGCTGTTATCTAATCTCTCCTTCATTTAAAGGGAATTCCTATTAATCATAAAAAGAAATCACTAAGTACAGCACTTGGCACTTATATTTGCCTAGGCAGCACTTCAATCAACCCTCTCACAATTCTTTTTTTTTTTTTTTTTTTTTGAGACAGAGTCTCACTCTGTTGCCCAGGCTAGAGTGAGTGCCGTGGTGTCAGCCTCACTCACAGCAACCTCCAACTCCTGGGCTCAAGCGATCCTCCTGCCTCAGCCTCCTCCCAAGCAGCTGGGACTACAGGCATGCGCCACCATGCCCTGCTAACTTTCTCTATATATTTTTAGTTGGCCAATTAATTTCTTTCTATTTTTCTAGCAGAGACAGGGTCTCACTTTTGCTCAGGCTGGTCTCGAACTCCTGACCTTGAGCGATCCTCCCGCCTCGGCCTCCCAGAGTGCCGGGATGACAGGCGTGAGCCACCGCGCCCGGCCAGATAGATATGCTTTTACTGTTCGCTGTTCGTGCTATGTTTTATGAAGGGGAGGGTTTTTAATTGTCAAGTTAATTTGCTCGCCCACGTAATTAAAGCAGGCAATTCAGTCTTTAGAGTACACCGTAATTCATGCAAATCAGGAATCACCTGGCTTTCATTTCTCTGCGTGCTCTGGCTCTGATCTCAGTAGCTGTATTGATGCTGAGTCCTGTTCAATCTCTTCTCTCCCTGAGCCTTTCATCAGAACTACTGGCAAGGAACAAGATGAGCTGACACGACCTTCTCATCCTCTGCTAGCAGGTTCGATAAATATTTATTGATTTAATAACCTATCTCCTCTTGCCAGAAGGCTCTCATTGCTGCTGGTGCAGAATTGAAATAGCCCAGAGACAAGCTGCAAAGGGGGAAAAAAATTGCTCGAGGTCACCTGTCCCTTAAAAAAAAAAAAAAAAATTGAAGGCTGGCTAAATGAAGACTGTAACTCACTACTTGGGTAGAATCATTACTACTAGGAAGGACTAGATCATTTTAAAGACGCCTTACAAAGATGTATATGACAGATAATACCCAAATAACCATAAAACCGGCATCTTTAAAGGATCCAAGTGTAAGAAAACAATCTTTTCAATGCTACGAATATAGTAGTATTTATTTACAAATTTATTTAGATAGGCAACTTCTGCCCCATGGGGAAAGCCCCAAGGGAACAAGAATGAAAGCATTGCTTAGATTGGGCATCCTCAAACTACAGCCCGAGGGCCACATGCGGGTGTTTTTGCCTGTTTGTTTGTTTGTTTGTTTGTTTGTTTGTTTTACTTCAAAATAAGATATGTGCAGTGTGCATAGGAATTTGTTCACAGTTTTTTTTTTAAACTATAGTCCGGCCCTCCAACGGTCTGAGGGACAGTGAGCTGGCCCCCTGTTTAAAAAGTTTGAGGACCCCTGGCTTAGAATGTCAGGAACTAGAAGGCAAAAGAGAAAACCATAGCCCATAGCAGGCAACCTTTCCATCTGGGGAAGCTAGTTTTAACTTTTTTCCCTGCAACTCAAAAAATTGGTGCAATTTAGAATATGCCAAAGTGTCTAATAATCTTAATCCCTATTCAGATAATTATTTTCTTCTATATCTAAAAATTTTTGGGGGAGTAGCCATTATATGATCTACATGCATTTGAGAAATAAATCTTTCACGTCTCTATTAATCATTACAATCTTTCCAGCACGTAAGCATGTTCAAGTGATTAAAGATGAAGGACACAGGCTGGGCGCGGTGGCTCACGCCTGTCATCCCAGCACTCTGGGAGGCCGAAGAGGGAGGATCACTCAAGGTCAGGAGTTCGAAACCAGGCTGAGCAAGAGCAAGACCCCGTCTCTACTACAAATAGAAAGAAATTAATTGGCCAACTAAAAATATATAGAAAAAAAATTAGCCGGGCATGGTGGCGCATGCCTGTAGTCCCAGCTACTCGGGAGGCTGAAACAGGAGGATTGCTTGAGCCCAGGAGTTGGAGGTTGCTGTGAGCGAGGCTGACGCCACTGTACTCACTCTAGCCTGGGCAACAGAGTGAGACTGTGTCTCAAAAAAAAAAAAAAAAGATGAAGGAAACCATTTAAATGATTCTAAAAGTAACTGTTTTAATTGTAAGCTAGTCTATTTCATTTGTCAGTTAGTGAACTAGACCCAAATTAACTCTTGAAATCCTTTGCACATAATCAAAAGATTTTCCAGAACTGCACAGATAATTGTTTTCTCTCCTGGTACATTATTTAAAAATGCCATGACAAGCAGAAGTGTTTTGAATGGAAACACTTTGTTTAGCGTGTGGTATTGTAATTAAAACTATGGATTCTTAAGTCAGAATGCCTAAGTTTGCATTTGACCTCCACTTAGGAGCTGTGTGACTTTAGACAAGTTACTTAACCACTCTGGGGTACAGTCCACATTATGGAGATAATAGAACTTGCCTACTGTGTTTCCCCAAAAATAAGACTGGGTCTTCTCTTTATTTTTCCTCAAGAAGACACCCTAGGGCTGATTTCCAGGAGATGTGTTATTTGTTGTAAGTGCGGTAAAACCATCTACATTGATTCAAATAGAGTGAGGTTGTCTTCTTCTGGAACATTATCCTCACTCTCCAGACCCCGAATCCCATCCTGAATGTCTTGTGACTCTGTTTCCCTTAGAGCCACCGGCCCCGATCTCTCCTGTCGAGCACTAGAGCTCTCACGGGGCGGATGAGAAGGGCTGCTCGTGTTCTTTCCCGTTCCGTGACGACACGCATGGGTTGTGCAGATGTGCTGCGCAGCCATGCCCGTCACTAGGGCTGATTTTCATAGCCACGCCCATCACCAGGGCTGATTTCCATAGCCACGCCCATCACTAGGGCTGATTTTTCATAGCCACGCCCATCACTAGGGCTGATTTTCATAGCCACGCCCCTCACTAGGGCTTATTTTCATAGCCACACCCACCACTAGGGCTGATTTTCATAGCCACGCTCATCACCAGGGCTGATTTTCATAGCCACGCTCATCACTCTGGTTGATTTTCCGGGTATGGCTTCTATTGTGCAGGTGCTCAGACATCCTGCTGGGGCTTATTGTATGGGTAGGTCTTATTTTCGGGGAAACACGGTAGAGAGGGTTGGTGGGAAGATAAATGATCTCTCTATAAAGTGCTCAATAGGAATGCCTCCTATAGAGAAATCATTCAGCAAATATATTAAGTATCATAATCATCATGATTAGATCAACAATGTTGCTATTTCATGAACTCAGTCTGTTACTTTTTCTCCAAATAGAGCAAGTGGTGTTACTTTTTTACACATGTTTGCAAAAGATCCTAAGAGACAGTAGGCAACATTTTTGATACATGATAATTGGAAAAATCTGTGCGACCCACCTGCCAGCACAAAGATATGGTTTCCGGGTTCTCCTTGCTTGATTATGTAGCTCCCTTGCTGGTAGCTTCTTCCGTACATACATTCCACCATGTCTTTTATCTGCTGAGGGTCTAGCCTCTTGAGAAACTGATTTTTATTAAGGGCATCTGTGATGAGCTTCTTCTCACTGGTGTAAATAGGAAAGAGATGTTAGTTACAACCAATGAAGATAATTTTTTCTTTTTTTTAATATTTAGATCCACTTTATTCTGTTCCTTTTTTGTACATATAAACAGTATGTTTTTTATTTATTTATTTATTTATTTTTTATTTATTTTTTTTTTTGAGACAGAGTCTCACTTTTGTTGCCCAGGCTAGAGTGAGTGCCGTGGCGTCAGCCTCGCTCACAGCAACCTCCAACTCCTGGGCTCAAACGATCCTCCTGCCTCAGCCTCCCAAGTAGCTGGGATTACAGGCATGTGCCACCATGCCCGGCTAGTTTTTTGTATATATATTTTTAGTTGGTCAATTAATTTCTTTCTATTTTTAGTAGAGACGGGGTCTCGCTCAGGATGGTTTCGAACTCCCAACCTCGAGCAATCCGCCCGCCTCGGCCTCCCAGAGTGCTAGGATTACAGGCGTGAGCCACCACGCCCGGCCGACAGTATGCTTTTATATTAAAAAGATAAAGAAAAAAATGACACCAAAATATTTGATAAAGTGACCTCATCAAAATTCAAAATTTCTGTGCTTCACGACACACCAATAAGAAAATGAAAAGACAAACAACAGACTGGAAGAAAATATTTGCAACACCCGTCCGATACAACCTGTATGCAGAATATAGAGCAAAGTCTTGAGACTCAAGAAGGAAACAACCCAATATAAAAATGTGCAAAAGACTGAATTGCTGTTTCACTAAAAAAGGCATATGGGCCGGGCGCGGTGGCTCACGCCTGTCATCCTAGCACTCTGGGAGGCCGAGGTGGGAGGATCACTCACTCAAGGTCAGGAGTTCGAGGCCAGCCTGAGCAAGAGCGAGACCCCGTCTCTACTAAAAATAGAAAGACTAAAAATATATAGAAAAAAAAATTACGTTAAGTCAAAGAAGCCAGACACAAAGAGTGGACATTCCACATAATTACAACTTTCCAGCAGGAACGAATTTTTTTTTTTCCAAGCCCCACCAAAAACTTCACCTTTATCAACCAGCACACCTTACATAGAAAACCTTTGAAAATATTTTTGAATTTTTTTTTTTTTTGAGACAGAGTCTCACTCTGTTGCCCAGGCTAGAGTGAGTGCCGTGGCGTCAGCCTAGCTCACAGCAACCTCAAACTCCTGGCCTCAAGCGATCCTCCTGCCTCAGCCTCCCGAGTAGCTGGGACTACAGGCATGCGCCACCACGCCCGGCTCATTTTTTCTATATATATATTAGTTGGCCAATTAATTTCTTTCTATTTATAGTAGAGACGGGTCTCGCTCTTGCTCAGGCTGGTCTCGAACTCCTGACCTTGAGCGAGCGATCCTCCTGCCTCGGCCTCCCAGAGTGCTAGGATGACAGGTGTGAGCCACCGCCCGGCCAAAGTCAAAATCTATACACAATATAGTCACACTGACTCGTCCGCTCAGCATGATGTTGTTAAACAGGTTTTTTTTCCCCCGTATTTTTCATTGAAACTCTCTCCCGGCTCTAGCTTTACTGGTTCGAAAGCCGGCGATCTTTTTCTACACAGAAAGTCCTCAAACACAGCGTATGACTCATCTGTCTGATCATTTGGCTACAGGAAGGGAACACAGTGAAGTCTTGCACACAGAAATTCCTTCTTCCCCACAAATGACTTCAACATGCAAACTCTCCGAGCACCTCAAGAACTTCCTTACCTTTCCACCCCATATGTCACCCGATTTTGTCAATTCCCTTTACAAAATATCACTGTTATCCATTGAGGACCGAACTTTTCTTTTGCTAAAAACTCCTTCCTAAGGAGGCCAGCTGGGTCAGGCTGACAAAGGGGACATTCCCACTAATCTCGCCAACCTGATATTCCGGTGTGGCATTAACGTCACCTAAAAGATTAGAAGCCCCTGTCCTAACTCAAGCATCCTAGCAGATGCCTATTCGTAAATTTAAAGCATCTGAAAGCATCCTAGCAGGCGCCTATTGTAAATTTAAGACGTCCTCCTGCCTGGACCTCCCAGAGTGCTCACACCCTTATCTTAAAATAAGCATATCCTTTCCGGTCTTCTAGATAAAATCTAACTCTCTCAGCCGATTGCCAGCAAAAAAATCTTTAAACCCACCTGTAACCCGTAAGCCCCCTGCTTGGAGATGTCCCACCTTTTTGGGCTGAACCAATGTCTGCCTCTCATGTAATGATTTGTGACTTTGCCTGTAACCCCTGTCTCTCTGAAAAATGTATAAAACCAAACTGTGACCCAGCCACAGCGAGTCCACCTGCCCAAGGCCCCTTGGCAGTGGCTCCGGGTCACGGTCCTCAAATTTGGCTCAGCATAAATCTCTTTAAAATTATTTTACAGAGTTTGGCTTTTTGCCGTTGACGTCATTTTTAAAGATGTCACCATAGTCCAAGAACAAATCCTAGGCCCGGACTACCTTAACGCCTTCTTTTTCTTAGAATTTCACCTTCTAGCCTATTTCCTCTGCAATCTAATCTGGACTATAGTATCAGGTTAAAGTTGTTAAAAAATTAACCAAAAAAAAAAAAAAAAACCCCACAAAAACTGACTTCATCCTGATCCTGTTCTTCCTTTACCCACTGCTACCAAAAACTTGCCCAATGAACATATACTGAAAGCACACCTTTGCTAGGTGAGCTCTCTGTTGCAAGAGGTAGACTTGAGAGCAATCCGCAATGAAACACCACAATATACCCAACCCAACGGCCAGAACGAAAAAGACTGACAATGCCAAATGCTATCCATCACGTGACATAATTTAACACACCTACATTGCTGGTGGGAGTCTCTATTTGTTCAACCAAATACTTTGGAAAAGTATTTGTCAATCGATACTAAATTTGTACTTCATCACGCCTGTCATCCCAGCACTCTGGGAGGCCGAGGCAGGCGGATCGCTCAAGGTCAGGAGTTGGAGACCAGCCTGAGCAAGAGCGAGACCCCGTCTCTACTATAAATACAAAGAAATTAATTGGCCAACTAATATATATAGAAGAAATTAGCCGGACGTGGTGGCACATGCCTGTAGTCCCAGCTACTTAGGAGGAGGCTGAGGCAGGAGGATCGCTAGAGCCCAGGAGTCGGAGGTTGCTGTGAGCGAGGCTGATGCCACGGCACTCACTCTAGCCCGGGAAACGGAGTGAGACTCTGTCTCAAAAATAAATAAATAAATAAAAGGAGTAGAATTGAAACATTGTGTATAATCCTACAATAAATGCTATATAGCAATGATATTAAATAATTAAGGAACCACTGCAACATACAATAGCATAAATGAATCTTTTTTTTTTTTTTTTTTGAGACAGAGTCTCGCTGTGTTGCCCAGGGTAGAGTGAGTGCCGTGGCGTCAGCCTCGCTCACAGCAACCTCCAACTCCTGGGCTCAAGAGATCCTCCTGCCTCAGCCTCCTCCTGAGTAGCTGGGACTACAGGCATGCGCCACCATGCCCGGCTGATATTTTTCTATATCTATTAGTTGGCCAATTAATTTCTTTCTATTTATAGTAGAGACAGGGGTCTTGCTCTTGCTCAGGCTGGTTTCGAACTCCTGACCTCGAGCAATCTGCCCGCCTCGGCCTTCCAGAGTGCTAGGGTGACAGGAGTGAGCCACCGGGCCCGGCCTAATGAATCTTGTTATATAAACGAAAGCAGCCAGACTCTGCAAAGTGCATACCAATAATTTCATTAAAATGAAATTCAACAATAGGCAAAAAAAAAAAAAGTAATCTCCGATAAAAAGCAGTGCAAACAATGTTCGTTAAGTTATTTCACGTGTTGGACAGAATTTGGCATTGTCAGTCTTTTTCGTTTCGGCATTCTGTTGGTATATCGTGGTGTCTCATTGTGGACTGCTGTCAGGTCTACCTCTTTTTAAGGTGGATGATGGGTAGAATTTGAAAGAGGGTATGAGGAAGGCTCTGAGATGCTGGCAATGTTCTATTTCCTGATCTGGTTTGGTGGTCGCGTGGACATGTTCATTTTATTATTTGTGTACTCCAACTTTTAAAAAATTCACTTAATGGGCAAAGGACATGAACAGAAACTTTTCAAAAGAAGACAGAATAATGGCCAACAAACACATGAAAAAATGCTCAACATCTCTAATCATCAGGGAAATCCAAATCAAAATCACAATGAGATATCACTTAACTCCAGTGATAATGGCCTTTATCAAAAAGTCTCCAAACAATACATGCTGGCGTGGATGCGGAGAGAGAGGAACACTCCTACACTGCTGGTGGGACTGCAAACTAGTTCAACCTCTGTGGAAAGCAATATGGAGACACTTTAAAGTGATACAAGTAGATCTACCATTTGATCCAGCAATCCCATTACTGGGCATCTACCCAAAAGATCCAATGACACTCTACAAAAAAGACACCTGCACTCGAATGTTTATAGAAGCACAATTCATAATCGCAAGGCTGTGGAAACAGCCCAAGTGCCCATCAATCCAAGAATGGATTAATAAAATGTGGTATATGTACACCATGGAGTACTATTCAGCTCTAAGAAACAACTGTGATGATATAGCACATCTTATATTTTCCTGGTTAGAGCTGGAACCCATACTACTAAGTGAAGTTTCCCAAGAATGGAAAAACAAGCACCACATATACTCACCAGCAAACTGGTATTAACTGAGCAGCACCTAAGTGGCCACATAGGTACTACAGTAATAGGGTATTGGGCAGGTGGGAGGGGTGAGGGGGCGGGTATAGACATACATAATGGGTGAGATGTGCACCATCTGGGGGATGGTCACGCTGGAGACTCAGACTTGTGGGGGGATGGGGGGAAAGGGCAGTTATTGAAACCTTAAAATCTGTACCCCCATAATATGCCGAAATAAAAAAAAATCACTTAAAAATGTGTGTGGTTTTGGATTCAGAAAATAACTGGGTTCAAATCCCAGCTCTGCCACTTCCTAGCTTCATGATCAGGGACAAGTTGCTTAGCCTTCCTGGATCTCAGATTTCTTAACTATGAATGGACCATAGTAATCACACCTCCTGCATCAGAATACCATGCACATGAACTCAGACGACATGAGTTACTTAATGACTTAATTAGATACTTAATAAACGGTGGATTAAGTAGATACTTAATAAATGGGGGCAGTAGTACGTTGGCAAGGGTTGTTGCTATAGCATGCTTTTCAGGGGCAGGGGTGGGGGTGGGGGAAGAGATGGATGGGGAACGTTCTAGAAACCACAGAGCAACAAAGAGGCACTGCCAAGACCCCCTGCTCAGTTCCAAAGTCCCCGAGGTGGGGCTGAGTCTCAAATCAGTGCCCACCTGAGGCAGCCTCCTTTTACAACCCCTTTTTATACCTGCAACTTGCATAGTTCGCATTCCTGGAAACAACAAATTCTTGTTCTCTAAGTTGCTGTAGGAAGTTCAGGCCCTCCAAGTTCACCTTTGGTCTTGCATGTGACAGGCAGGCCTGTGTTCTCGCTGTTTCTGCCAAGTCAAAGTATGTGCCTTGCCTTCTTCCTGGCATAAGGCTCAGGGCAAAGTCCGTCTTTCTTTCCTACCTATCAAGGATTTTCGTACGGGGACAGGGGCTGTGGCAACCTCATCTGGATTGCACTTCGTGGCTTGGCTACATTTACAAATAGAACGCGCACGCTAAAGCCTATTTGTTAAGGGCACGAGATCTGGAGCCGAAATGCCAAGATTTGATTCCAGTTTCTGCAAATTCACTACATTTCCTCAGCTGTAAAACAGTAATATAGTCCACAGGTCACAGGACTTCTGTGAGAATTAAACCAGTCCAACAATGTGAGGCACTAAAAATGGATTGCTGGAACATGAAATAGACTACACGAGGATTAGCTATGACTGCAATAAATCAGTCAGTTGCCAGCAACTTAAAAAACACTGAGGCCGGGCGGCGGTGGCTCACACCTGTCATACATCCCAGCACTCTGGGAGGCCGAGGAGGGAGGATCGCTCAAGGTCAGGAGTGGGAGACCAGCCTGAGCAAGAGCGAGACCCCATCTCTACTACAAATAGCAAGAAATTAGCTGGACAATTAAACAAATGTAGAGAAAAAATGAGCCGGGCATGGTGGCGCATGCCTGTAGTCCCAGCTACTCGGGAGGCCAAGGCAGGAGGATCGCCTGAACCCAGGAGTTTGAGGTTGTTGTGAGTGAGGCTGATGCCACGGCACTCACTCTAGCCCGGGCAACAGAGCGAGACTCTGTCTCAAAAAGAAAGAAAAGAAACAAAGAAAGAAAGAAAGAAAGAAAGAAAGAAAGAAAGAAAGAAAGAAAGAAAGAAAGAAAGAAAGAAAGAAAGAAAGAAAGAAAGAAAGAAAGAAAGAAAGAAAGAAAAGAAAGAAGAAAGGAGAGAGAGAAAGAAAGAAGAGAGAGAGAGAAGAAGAAAGAAGAGAGAGAGAGAAAGAAGAAAGAGAGAAAGAAAGAAAGAAAGAAAGAAAGAAAGAAAGAAAGAAAGAAAGAAAGAAAGAAAGGAGGAGGAGGGAGGGAGGGAGGGAGGGAGGGAGGGAGGGAGGGAGGGAGGGAGGGAGGGAGGAGGGAGGGAGGGAGGGAGGGAGGGAGGGAGGGAGGGAGGGAGGGAGGGAGGAAAGAAGGAAAGAAGGAAGGAAGGAAGGAAGGAAGGAAGGAAGGAAGGAAGGAAGGAAGGAAGGAAGAAGAAAGAAAGAAAGAAAGAAAGAAAGAAAGAAAGAAAGAAAGAAAGAAAGAAAGAAAGAAAGAAAGAAAGAAAGAAAGAAAGAAAGAGGAAACAAAAGTGGAAGAAAGTGAGATTAAAGAATGAGATTCACCGGTTCACTATCCAATAAACACGTGTTGAATTGAATGGGTTCCTCTGAAGGATTGAATGGAAGGAAGCTTGGACACTATAGACTAGGGGTCCTCAAATTTTTTTAACCAGGGGGCCAGTTCGCTGTGCCTCAGACCGTTGGAGGGCCGGACTCTAGTTTAAAAAAAAAAAAAAACTATGAACAAATTCCTATGCACACTGCACATATCTTATTTCAAAGTAAAAAAAACAAACGGGCAAAGACACCCTCGTGTGGCCCTCGGGCCGTGGTTTGAAGACGCCTGCTAGCCTCTGGTGGAGGCAGCTGGATCCATGGGGTGCAAAATCACGCATAGCAGGTGCATAGCAGGTGCACAGCAGATGCATAGCAGGTGCATACCAGGTGCACAGCAGATGCATAGCAGGTGCATACCAGGTGCACAGCAGATGCATAGCAGGTGCATACCAGGTGCACAGCAGATGCATAGCAGGTGCATACCAGGTGCACAGCAGATGCATAGCAGGTGCATAGCAGGCACACAGCAGATGCACAGTAGGTGCATAGCAGGTGTATAGCAGGCACACAGCAGATGCATAGCAGGTGCATAGCAGGTGCATAGCAGGTGCACAACAGATGCATAGTAGGTGCATAGCAGGTGCACAGCAGATGCACAGCAGATGCATAGCAGGTGCATAGCAGGTGCACAGCAGGTGCATATAGTAGGCACATAGCAGGTGCACAGCAGATGCATAGTAGGTGCATAGCAGGTGCATAGCAGGCACACAGCAGGTGCATAGCAGGTGCATAGCAGGCCCATGGGCGAGGGTGGGCTCCTTGGAGTTGGCACTCGGCGCTTCCCCCACGAGCCAGCACTTGGGACTATTTCTGAGGCTTCCTTAAATATTTTCCCTAACACCCGGCAACTCACAGTCTGGAAGTTTTGAGGACAGAGTGAGAAGGAGTATAAAGGGCAGGTGCAAACGAAGCAGAAGATGGTCTGGGAGGGTAGGAGGGAGTTTGTTGTGGAGATGCAGACAGCGTGAGCAGAACCCAGAGCCCTTTGGCTTCTGGAAAGAACCAAAGACTTAGCAAGGAGGGGGAGTGGCCAGGGCCAACCATACCTACCCAGCCTCACCTGGATGCAAAGCCAGCTTCCACTTAATGCTAGTCAGATTCTGAAACTCCTGCATGCTTTTTTTTTTTTTTACCTCTCCCTTGTTTCCAAGGTTAGCAGCCTCCACTACCCCTCAAAAGAAGTCCCCACCCCGACTGCATAACCCCAAGGGGAGCCATGGGCACGAGAGGCTGCCCGGTGTAGCAATGTCATGCACACATTTGAGGTCAGGCAGCCTCAGGCTGAACACCTGGTTCCAGGAACTACAAGCCTGGAGCCAGTTATTTATTGAATGATTGGTAAAGCGAAAAAGTAGCACCCACCTCATAGGCTAGGTTTAAAACCTCACCCCCCTCCATGAAATAGAGTATGGAAAACAGCAGACACGTAACAGCTACCGTGTTTCCCCCAAAATAAGACCCACCCATACAATAAGCCCTAGCTGGATGTCTAAGCACGTGCACAATAGAAGTCCTGCCCCGAAAATCAGCCCTAGTGATGGGCGTGGCTATGAAAATCAGCCCCAGTGGTGGGCGTGGCTATGAAAATCAGCCCCAGTGGTGGGCGTGGCTATGAAAATAAACCCTGGTGATGGGCTTGGCTATGAAAATCAGCCCCAGTGATGGGCGTGGCTATGAAAATAAACCCTGGTGATGGGCTTGGCTATGAAAATCAGCCCCAGTGGTGGGCGTGGCTATGAAAATAAACCCTGGTGATGGGCTTGGCTATGAAAATCAGCCCCAGTGATGGGCGTGGCTATGAAAATCAGCCCTGGTGATGGGCGTGGCTATGAAAATCAGCCCCAGTGATGGGCGTGGCTATGAAAATAAACCCTGGTGATGGGCTTGGCTATGAAAATCAGCCCCAGTGGTGGGCGTGGCTATGAAAAATCAGTCCCAGTGGTGGGCGTGGCTATGAAAATCAGTCCTAGTGGTGGGCGTGGCTATGAAAATCAGCCCCAGTGATGGGCGTGGCTATGAAAATCAGTCCCAGCGGTGGGCGTGGCTATGAAAATCAGCCCCAGTGGTGAGCGTGGCTATGAAAATCAGCCCTGGTGATGGGCGTGGCTATGAAAATCAGCCCTAGTGACGGGCGTGGCTGCGCAGCGCATCTGCACAACCCATGCCTGTCAGTCGCGGAGCGGGAAAGAACACGAGCAGCCCTTCTCATCCGCCCCGTAAGAGCTCTAGTGCTCGACAGGAGAGATCGGGGCCGGTGGCTCTAAAGGAAACAGAGTCGCAAGACATTCAGGATGGGATTCGGGGTCTGGAGAGTGAGGATGATGTCCCAGAAGAAGACGACTTCACTGTATTTGAATCAATGCAGATGGTTGTACCGCACTTAAAAAAAATAACACATCCCCGGAAAGTAAGCCCTAGGGTGTCTTCTCGAGGAAAAACAAATATAAGACCCTGTCTTATTTTTCAGGGAAACACGGTAACTTGATAGCTTAGTTTTCTCATACCATCCCTGAGTACCTGGTTCTGATCTGGGTGTCTACACATGTGTTATTGCTATAAAATTTGATCTTTTGTTTTCAAGCATACAGACAACTTTCACCAGACATAGCCCTGAGCTGCTTTCATGCATAGTTTCTGGCTATTGGATCATGACACAAGTGGGCTTTTTTTTCTCCTTCTACACCTTATATTATCTAGGGAGCTTCTTTCTTTTTTTTTTGCTTTTCTTAAGACCCAGGTGAAGGCAATACTAATTATAAAGGTATACACCAATTTTTTAATTGTCCAGCTGATACGTAAGAGTCTGGTACACTCTTACAAATCGTTAATTATCTACTTAAAAATCTAGATGTAAAACCTCTCACATGGAAACATGTAAGTCACTATTTCGTGGAAGGGGAGACAAAGAGAGTTTTCCCTCCTCACTTCAGTAAAATTTCCCTCCGCCGAGAACTCATAACCCAGCAGCACGTTCTGGGAGAAATAACAAGAGGAGGGAGTTTTCCAAGCATTGCAATTAAAAATTTCTATTTCTGATTGTGTATTTAAATTTTTCTTTTTTTTTTGAGACAGAGTCTCGCTTTGTTGCCCAGGCTAGAGTGAGTGCCGTGGCGTCAGCCTCGCTCACAGCAACCTCCAACTCCTGGGCTCAAGCGATCCTCCTGCCTCAGCCTCCCGAGTAGCTGGGACTACAGGCATGTGCCACCATGCCTGGATAATTTTATATATATATTTTTTTAGTTGATCAATTAATTTATTTTTATTTATAGTAGAGACAGGGTCTTGCTCTTGCTCAGGCTGGTTTTGAACTCCTGACCTTGGGGGAGCGATCCTCCCGCCTCGGCCTCCCAGAGTGCTAGGATGACAGGCGTTGATCCCTCAGCGTGCACTGCCAATTTTCTCTGGCAAAATTTAGCTGGAGTTTTGCTAAACAATATCTACATAAACGGAAAACTGAACTTCGGCGAAAGGTCCCTGACCTCTGGATGCCTACCACGTTTCCCTGAAAATAAGACAGGGTCTTCTATTTACTTTTTCCTCAAGAAGACACCCCTAGTGCTTATTTACACCCTAGGGCTATTTACATGCGGCTACTTAATTTCAAAAAAAAAAAAAAAAGAATTAAAATTTTCATTCGGGATGGGCTGGGTGAAAACATAAAAAAATAAATAAGATGAATTAAAATAAAAAAATCCCAGTTCCTTAAAAAGCACTGGCCACATTTCAAATGATCCATAGCCACATCTGGCTGTCGCCTACCATATTGGACAGGCCCGAATTTTGTAGGACATTTCCAGAAAGTTCTATGGGACAGCACTGCGTCATTCTAGGTCTTTTTAAAAAAGCAAATCCTTGAATTTTGCAACAGACAGATTGCCCGGAACTCCCTGGTGTCATTGGGGGCGGGGGGCATGAGAAGTCCCACTGTTTAAACCAGAGAGGTTGCAACTATACAATTTAAGTTAACCCCTTTGGCCCTAAAAGTACAATTCATGGGCTCAGGACAACAAAGGTGGTTGCTTAGCGGTTGAAGAGCCTCAATTCACCATTCACAGCACACCTGAGCACAGGTGTCTAAGCAAAATCACACACTGGCGTGTCACGAGTTATAGGGGTTAGTAATTGCATGAGTAATTGCAACCGAATCCTTAAAATTCCAAATCTATCATACGGACAAATTTTTATTCTCTGGTTTTTAATCGGTGCTTGCTACCTCCCCAGTATTGTTGGCTACAGGAGAAGTAGAAATCCCCCCTCTATTTCTTGCTCACTGTTAAGTATCCAACAGTGACATTCTTTTTGACCAGAAGACTGACAGCCATCCAATGGCTTTCTGATCCAGTGTGGAAGACAGGCTTTATCCAGAAACGTAGTTGACACGGATATTGCTAGAAACTAATTTTGCAGTAAATTCATTCAGAACATTTTTTATGCAAAATCCAACAAATCCATGATGAAAATCTAAAAATAAACAGAGGGCTGGGCGCGATGGCTCACGCCTATAATCCCTGCACTCTGGGAGGCCGAGGAGGGAGGATCGCTCAAGGTCAGGAGTTCGAAAGCAGCCTGAGCAAGAGTGAGACCCCATCTCTACTATAAATAGAAAGAAATTACCTGGACAACTGAAATATATATGAATATATATATATATATATATGTACATATAGGCTCACGCCTATAATCCCTGCACTCTGGGAGGCCGAGGTGGGAGGATCGCTCAAGGTCAGGAGTTCGAAAGCAGCCTGAGCAAGAGTGAGACCCTGTCTCTACTAAAAATAGAAAGAAATTAATTAATTGGCCAACTAAATACAGACACACACACACACACACACACACACACACACACGCACATATATATATATATAAAATTAGCCGGGCATGGTGGTGCATGCCTGTAGTCCCAGCTACTCGGGAGGCTGAGGCAGGAGGATCGCTTGAGCCCAGAAGTTGGAGGTTGATGTGAGCGAGGCTGATGCCACGGCACTCACTCTAGCCTGGGCAACAGAGTGAGACTCTGTCTCAAAATAAAAATAAAAATAAACACAGGAGCCATTTTGACGGATGACCTTAAAATTCTCTAATATCTAGCAGGAACTTGTTGCAAAGGTAGACAGATGAATGCACACTGCCCATCAACCTTTTATAGTGAAGGACACGCCTACCTTTTTTTTTTAATGCTCTGACTTCTAGAAAATTGTCACTTACAAAATTTTTGATAGACTGCATTCTATAAAAGGGATATAAAAATATCCAATGTTTGCTTTCGGCTTTTCTCCAAAACAGGAAGGATTTGAAAGCGGAAAATGAACTGCATTTCTGAGCACTTTTGAAACACTGGAAAATTTAAAAAATCTCTGAATTGAGGAAGTTAGCTATCTGTTGTTGAGTCAGTCACTCTAAACTTAAGAAGAGATATTTTTGTACTTTTTGCAAGAGAAATTGAGGCACAAGCTAGACCATATTAAAAATAGTGTTTCCATATTTTTTTATTTAATTTTTCGATTTAGAGCCACAAGGCTCTGTGAAAACAGATGAGAATTATTAGGGTATGAATGATCTAGTTTTGTTTCTTTTCTTTTCTTTTTTTTTTTTTTTTTTTTTTTTGAGACAGAGTCTCACTCTGTTGCCTGGGCTAGAGTGCCGTGGCGTCAGCCTCGCTCACAGCAACCTCCAACTCCTGGGCTCAAGCGATCCTCCTGCCTCAGCCTCCCGAGTAGCTGGGACTACAGGCATGCGCCACCACGCCCGGCTAATTTTTTCTATATATTTTTAATTGGCCGATTAATTTCTTTCTATTTTTTAGTAGAGATAGGGTCTCGCTCTTGCTCAGGCTGGTCTCAAACTCCTGACCTCGAGCGATCCTCCTGCCTCGGCCTCCCAGAGTGCCAGGACTACAGGCGTGAGCCTCCGCAGCAGGCCTCGTTTAGTTTCTTTAGGACTTTAATGGTTACGAAATCAATTAGTCGGTTTCTTCACCCTGACCACAGTTCAGACTTGCACCCATTTCGCTTGCCTACAATGGTCAGGAGAAGTATCGATAATCCTTATTGAAGAGGTGCAACGTGGTTTCTAATATCCCGCTGAGTATAGTCACACAAAAAGGGCTGAATTTGGCAACAGAAATTTAACTGTGCATAAACTGTTGATTTTCTCTGCCTGGTTATAACAGAGCTACTGAAGACATCCAAAGAAACTTCCTTACCTTAGACTGTTCAGCACCAGGAGAACTGATTTTTGCCTCCAGGCGTGCATATAAGTCTTTGAACCAAAGTAACTGAATCTCATCTTGGTTCAAGAGGAGAAAACTAGTGGCGTAGGTAGGGAAAAGGTCAAAGATGAATTGGTGCTAAATTCTCTTACATGGTGTCTATGTATAAAAAGCATATGGCTACTTGAAAAGTTTTCTATGAGCAAATAATATATTATACTTATGCATATGTGTATATATATATAAAATACAATGCACAATATATAACACTGCTGTATGTTCATTTAATCTCTGCTATATCAGAAGAGAACAGTGGGCAATGTCCCGTTTTTCAAAAATAAGCCTGAGTTTGTGACATTTATACTTTCTGAATTCATACCATTGAAATCAAATTCTTATCACTTGTAAAAGGGAATAATAGATAAGATTTTAGAGCAGGGGTCCTCAAACTTTTTAAACATGGGGGCCAGGTCACTGTCCCCCAGACCGTTGGAGGGTGCGCACTGTGGGCCCGGGACCAGTCGGCTGCTAAGCAGGACAGGAAGTGGCAAAAACACCTGGAGGGCCGGATACAGGTGCCAGGTGGCCCACATGTGGCCCTCGGGCCATAGTTTGAGGACGCCTGATTTAGAACAACTAGTAATGCAACTGTTGGTTTAATAAAATTCTCCGGGAGTCTAATATTAACCAGATTCCTTTCAGCCACAGAATATTATGATTAATAATCTGGCGTTACCAGATTCCCAAACAAATATTTATTGATCACTCACTATCTGCCAAGTACTGTCCACAAAGTGATGGATTACACCTCCCTTTATAAATCTGCTGTTAAAATTAATCACTTGTTTAGGTCGGATGTTTTATCTTGATTTGCAATGTTACTTGTGTCTGTGAATAAATTAAAGTCTGTTTTAATGTCACAGATTTTTTTTTTTTTTTTTTTTGAGACAGAGTCTCACTTGTTGCCCAGGCTAGAGTGAGTGCCGTGGCGTCAGCCTCGCTCACAGCAACCTCCAACTCCTGGGCTCAAGCGATCCTCCTGCCTCAGCCTCCCGAGTAGCTGGGACTACAGGCATGCGCCACCACGCCCGGCTAATTTTTTCTATATATATTAGTTGGCCAATTAATTTCCTTCTATTTATAGTAGAGACGGGGTCTCGCTCTTGCTCAGGCTGGTTTCGAACTCCTGACCTTGAGCAATCCGCCCGCCTCGGCCTCCCAGAGAGCTAGGATTACAGGCGTGAGCCACCGCGCCCAGCCTATGTCACAGATTTTTGCATTTTGCAAAACTCCCTACTTTTTTTGCAATACAGACTTTTTTTTTTTTTTTTTTTTTTGCAATAGAGATCTCTGTTTTTTGCAATAGAGATCCAGGTCCAACCAAGACATTATCCAAGCAAAAGATTTCGTTTCAGTTAATAAATACTTGCTCATTTAAAAATAATGAAGAAAGGGAACCCTAACTCATGATGTTTCTAATCCATCTTTTCTAGGCAGAAAAATCAAACTTTAGCTAGGAAAAGAAATGTATAAACACACGCACACACACTCTTTCTTTCTCTCTTTATCTCGTTCACGAGGATGCAGTGGTAAATATTTATATGCTCTTCTAAAAATTCAAAATGTAAAAGTAATTCTGGCCTTTAATCGCTCCCTCTGCTTGAAATGCTCTTTCCTCCTTGTCCACGCCCCTGCTCATCCTTCAGGTCTGTTTTGCTTGCTTTTGTTTGTTTTGTTTTCAGGCAGAGTCTCACTCTGTTGCCCAGGCTAGAGTGAGTGCCGTGGCGTCAGCCTCGCTCACAGCAACCTCAATCTCCTGGGCTCCAGCGATCCTCCTGCCTCAGCCTCCTCCCAAGTAGCTGGGACCACAGACATGCGCCACCATGCCTGGCTTATTTTTTCTATATGTTTTTAGTTGGCCCGCTAATTTCTATTTTTAGTAGAGATGGGGTCTCACTCTTGCTCAGGAGTCTGAGTTTGCCGTGAGCCAGGCTGACGCCACGGCACTCTAGCCCGGGCAACAAAGTGAGACTCTGCCTCCAACAAACAAGAAAAGAAAAACAAGAAAAGCAAACAAACAAAAACAAACAAAAAAACAAAAAAAGATCTCCTAACAGGAGACCCTTTTTGCAAAACGAGTCCATTTGAGAAACGCCCCCCCCCATAACCCCAAGTCTGAAAGGGGTTAGGGTTAGGGTCAGGGTCAGGGTTAGGGTTAGGATTAGGGTTAGGGTTAGGGTCAGGGTCAGGGTCAGGGTCAGGGTCAGGGTCAGGATTAGGGTTAGGGTTAGAATTAGGATTAGGGTTAGTGGCAGGGGCAGGGTTAGGCTTAGGGTTAGGATTAGGATTAGGGTTAGTGGCAGGGTCAGGGTCAGGGTTAGGGTTAGGGTTAGGATTAGGATTAGGGTTAGGGGCAGGATCAGGGTCAGGGTTAGGGTTAGGATTAGGATTAGGTTTAGGGGCAGGGACAGGGTCAGGGTTAGGGTTAGGGTTAGGATTAGGATTAGAGTTAGGTGCAGGGTCAGGGTCAGGGTTAGGGTTAGGGTTAGGATTAGGATTAGGGTTAGGGGCAGGATCAGGGTCAGGGTTAGGGTTAGGATTAGGATTAGGTTTAGGGGCAGGGACAGGGTCAGGGTTAGGGTTAGGGTTAGGATTAGGATTAGAGTTAGGTGCAGGGGAAGGGTCAGGGTTAGGGTTAGGGTTAGGATTAGGATTAGAGGCAGGGACGGGGCATGGGCAGGGTCTGGTTCAGGGTCAGGATTAGGATTAGGGTTAGGGTCAGGGTCAGGGTCAGGGTTAGGGTTAGGGTTATGATTAGGTTTAGGGGCTGGGGTAGGGGCAGTTTCACGGTCAGGGTTAGGTTTAGGATTAGGATTAGGATTAGGGTTAGGGGCAGGGGCAGGGGCAGGGGCAGGGTTAGAGTTAGGGTTAGGATTAGGGTCAGGTTCAGGTCAGGGTCAGGGTCAGGGTTAGGTCCAGCTCGCTGTTTCCCAGGAAGGGGTCATCGTAAACAACACCCTCTTGCTACGATTTCAGAGCGTTAAGGCCACCTGGTTGTGAGGGGGTGCACAGGGATGTCTCACCTGGAGTCCTTTCTGACTCTCGCTTTCTCGAAGGAAAACTCGGGGGGCTTGTTGAGGTCGTAGGTCCTGGTGGTGGGTTCGGCGGACACCCCGGCCTTGGCGCCCCTCCGGCTGTGCAGGGACACCAGCCCGGATGTCCTCCTCTGGGGGCCCCCAGCGGGCAGTGCGTCCGGGGAGGCCTGGGGCGGGCCACCGCCCTGCAGGTGCACCACGTCCTGGAGCTGGTTCAGCTGGATGCATTTGCTCTGCAGCTCGGCCGTGAGCTCGGTGATGGCCTCCGTCTGCCGGGCCAGCCTCTGCCGCAGCTCCTGCAGCTGGAGCTCCCGCTCCTGGGCCTCCGCCTCCTTCCTCCTCAGCTCCCACTCCAGCTCGGCCACCTTGCTGCGCAGGGCGTCCGAGCCGGCCACGGTCCCCGAGTGGCCGTCCGTGTGCTTGGCGTGATGCTTGGGTTTCACAGAGCCGTTCCCCATGTTGCCGGGAGACCTGAGACGGGACACACAGAATGCGGGAATCACCAAACCCAGTTTTTTGTTTTTGTTGTTATTGTTGTTGTTTTTGTAGAGACGGGGGGGGGGGTGTGGGTCTCGCGCTTGCTCTGAGGCTGGTTTCGAACTCCTGGCCTCGAGCGATCCTCCCGCCTCGGCCTCCCAGAGTGCTAGGATGACAGGCGTGAGCCTCCGTGCCCGGCCTCCAATCAAACAAAGTCTTAATATCACCCGAGATGGAACCTAAGCCACTGAATGTAATTTTAAAATTTTTTAGTGATTTATTATTTTTTGAGACAGAGTCTCGCTTTGTTGCCCAGGCTAGAGTGAGTGCCGTGGCGTCAGCCTAGCTCACAGCAACCTCCAACTCCTGGGCTCAAGCGATCCTCCTGCCCCGGCCTCCCGAGTAGCTGGGACTACAGGCATGCGCCACCACGCCTCGCTAATTTTTTCTGTATATATATATATATTTTAGTTGGTCAATTAATTTCTTTCTATTTTTAGTAGAGACGGGGTCTTGCTCTTGCTCTCAAGCTGGTTTCCAACTCGTGGGCTCAAGCGATCCTCCTGCTTCAGCCTCCCGAGTAGCTGGGACTACAGGCATGCGCCACCATGCCCGGCTAATGTTTTCTATATATATTTTTAGCTGGTCAATTAATTTCTTTCTATTTTTAGTAGAGACGGGGTCTCACTCTTGTTCAGGCTGGTTTTGAACTCCTGACTTTGAGTGATCCTTCCGCCTCAACCTCCCGAGTAGCTGGGACTACAGGCATGCGCCACTACGACCGGCTAATTTTTTCTATATATTTTTAGTTGCCCAATTAATTTTGCAGCAGCCCTGACACCTCTCACATTTTGCAATCTGGTTCATAAATAGACATCGCTGTTGGGTAAGCAATGAATTTTTTCCCCCTGTGCTTCCAGAAAAACACCTGTACCCGGATGTTCGTGGCGGCACAATTCACCATTGCAAGGACGTGGAAACAGCCCAAGTGCCCGTCCATCCATGAGTGGATAATCAAAATGTGGTATGTGTTCACCTTGGAATATGACTCAATCCTAAGAAACGACAGTGAGCTAGCACCGCTCATACTGTCCTGGATTGAGCATTAAGCCCGTTACCCGAAGTGAGGCCACACAAGATGGGAAGAATGGGCTCCACGTGCTCTCGCCATCAAATTGGCACTGGCCGATCAACACCATGGTGTTCAAAGGGTGGTGGTGTTCTCCGGGGATTGAGGGTTGCGGGTGTAGACCCACATCTTAGGGATGTGGTGAGCATTGTGGAGGGGAAGGGCATGCCTCTAACCCTTGCTAGGGAGAGGCAAAGATATAAAATGCAACCAAAATGTAAAAAAAAAAAAAAAACTTTATCGGGTGGTCGGCAGGTGGGAGGGGGGAATGGGGGACAAGAAAGAAAGCTATTCTTTTTTTGGAGACAGAGTCTCACTCTGTTGCCCGGGCTAGAGTGAGTGCCGTGGTGGCATCAGCCTCACTGACAGCAACCTCCAACTTCTGGGCTCAAGCGATCCTCCTGCCTCAGCCTCTTCCCGAGTAGCTGGGACTACAGACATGTGCCACCACGCCCAGCTAAGTTTTTCTATACATTTTTAGTTGGCCAATTAATTTATTTCTATTTATAGTAGAGATGGGGTCTTGCTCTTGCTCAGGCTGGTCTCGAACTCCTGACCTTGAGCAATCCTGCCACCTCGGCCTCCCAGAGTGCCGGGATTACAGGCGAGAGCCACCGCGCCTATTGATTGAATTCCGTAATCCCTTTGGGAAAAGCATCCCCTGGCACTCTGGGAGTACAAGTATCAGACGCAAGCATTTTGCACAAATGGCCTGAGCTACCTGCTGCTTTCGGTGGGCATTCTCTCCGGACAGCTGTCAAAAGTGTCACAATAAAAGTGTGATTTGGGCGTAAGCATGGCAAAGATAAAACGCAAAGGAGCAGCTATAGCAACGGAAGTGTGCAAAAGTCACAACTCTCAGAGCTACCTGGGCAGCCTTCCCCTGATTTAGAAAATACCATGTTTCCCCGAAAATAAGCCCTCCCCATCAAGTAAGCCCCAGCAGGATGTCTGAGCACGTGCGTAATAGAAGCCCTACCCCGAAAATAAGCCCTAGTGATGGGTGTGGCTATGAAAATCAGCCCTGGTGATGGGTGTGGCTATGAAAATCAGCCCTGGTGATGGGCGTGGCTATGAAAATCAGCCCTGGTGATGGGCGTGGCTATGAAAATCAGCCCTGGTGATGGGCGTGGCTATGAAAATCAGCCCTAGTGACGGGTGTGGCTGCGCAGCGCATCTGCACAACACATGCGTGTCGTCGCGGAGCGGGAAAGAACACGAGGAGCCCTTCTCATCCGCCCCGTGAGAGCTCTAGTGCTCGACAGGAGAGATCGGGGCCGGTGGCTCTAAAGGAAACAGAGTCGCAAGACATTCAGGATGGGATTTGGGGTCTGGAGAGTGAGGATGATGTTCCAGAAGAAGACGACTTCACTGTATTTGAACCAATGTAGATGGTTGCACGGTACTTACAAAAAAATAACACATCCCCTGAAAATAAGCCTTAGGGTGTCTTCTGGAGGAAAAATAAATATGAGACCCTGTCTTATTTTTGGGGAAACAGGGTAACACATTTGCATTCCTCAGACGGCAAAGGAGGAGTGGTACTGTGTTATCAGCACTGCATCCTGCCCTGTGTACATATTAAGCTTTGCATTTCTCATAGTGCTCGCTGTTATAAACTTCTGCATGGTGGTCCCTGGCAGGAAACAGAGGTGTGGGGATTATTCTACATCCCCTACTTTATCGGACAAAGATGAGATTGTCCAAAAAATAATGACCTACGGTCCAAGGTCTATTATTTTCCTATTAAGAATATCTTCAACACCTGTCATCCTAGCACTGTGGTAGGCCGAGGAGGGAGGATCGCTCAAGGTCAGGAGTTCAAGACCAGCCTGAGCAATAGAAAAACCAGGTCTCTACTATAAATAGAAAGAAATTAGCCAGACAACTAAAATATATACAAAGAATAAATGAGCTGGGCACTGTGGCGCATGCGTATAGTTCCAGCTACTTGGGAGGAGGCTGAGGCAGGAGGATCGCTTGAGCCCAGGAGTTGGAGGTTGCCCTAAGCAAGGCTGATGCCAGGGCACTCTAGCCCGGGCAACAGAGTGAGACTGTGTCTCAAAAAACAAACAAACAAAAAGAATATCTTCAGTGTGGTCCCCAAAGCAATCACTAATCCAGTGAGTTTCAGGATGTGATATGCAGTTCAGAGGTTCAGAGGGAGGATTTTAGGTGATTTAGAAACATTTTTTAGTTCAATTGCCATTTCTTTATTTTGACATTTGCTGGAAATGACTAGCACTGCGAAGTTATAATCTCATTGATATTGCTATTATTTCAGTGGAAACTAAATTAGGTAATTAGGTTTACTGAGTCCATTCAATGAAAATAAAAACAAATCATCTGCAGGTAATGAGCACACAGAAGCAAAATCATAAAAGTAGAACTCAAACTGCTGAAGTTTGGAAAATACTGCTCTGATGAATTATCATAAGGTCTGGACAGACAGGGTGGCTCACGCCTGTAATGCCAGCACTTTGGGAGGTAAGTGTGGGAGGATCACTTGGGACGAGGAGTTCGAGACCAGACTGAGCACCATGGCAAGACCCCACTTCTACAAAAAAATAGAAAAAAAAATGAGCCAGGCGTGGTGGCGCATGCCTGTAGTCCCAGCTACTCGGGAGGCTGAGGCAGGAGGATCACTTGAGCCCAGGAGTTTGAGGTTACAGTGAGCTATGATGACACCACTACACTCTTCTCTCTCTAAGAAAAAAAAGAAAAAAAACACAAAAACAGAGCGAGACCATTCCTCAAAAACAAAGCAAAACAAGAAACTATCATAAGGTTTAAGCCTTTTGGGGGCTAGCTATTTGAACTCCACACTTTTGCACATGCAAGTTTTTGAAAGCCGTAATCCAAGAAGCGCTACGACAATTATACATTAAGCCTGAATTCCTTCTGATTATCTAAAATTAGGAGAGATGAAACTCACACATTCTTGCCCCTCCCTGCCTCCAAACTTCAAGCTGAGATAGAAATAAAATGCTTGTACTTATTCCGCCAGCCCTACCAGAATACTGTTGACCTCTACAAAAACAGAGGCGTGCATGCGAAAATGAAGTAGCACAGCCTGCAGGCTTCAAACAGAAGCAACCCAGCAACCAGTGCAGGCTGCCTAGGGCGGTACAAACAGAAAAATAAATGTGTTTTCAAAAATAATCTCACAACACTCAGATATTTACTCCTCATAGAATTCAGGTTCAAAGTAGTCATTAATAAACATCAGCCTCCAGGGAATTATCTGAATATGTTGCAGAGATGTGACAGGTTTAACCTTTAAGTTTCCATTGACTTGGCAACATTTATTACTCTCATATATTAAGAACATATAAGAAGGCAGGCCGGGCGCGGCGGCTCACGCCTGTCATCCCAGCACTCTGGGAGGCCGAGGCGGGAGGATTGCTCGAGGTCAGGAGTTCGAGACCAGCCTGAGCAAGAGCGAGACCCCTGTCTCTACTAAAAATAGAAAGAAATTAGCCGAACAGCTAAAAATATATAGAAAAAAAAATTAAAAATATATAGGAAAAAAAATTAGCCGGGCATGGTGGCACATGCCTGTAGTCCCAGCTACTCGGGAGGAGGCTGAGGCAGGAGGATCGCTTGAGCCCAGGAGATGGAGGTTGCTGTGAGTGAGGCTGATGCCACGGCACTCACTCTAGCCTAGGCAACAGGGTGAGACTCTGTCTCAAAAAAAACAACAAAAAAAAAGAATATATAAGAAGGCAGAGGAGACTAAAATTGAAAGAAGTGGCCCTGGATATACTTGCATCCTGAATAAACAACTAACAAACTTCAATGAGATCGTGAATTTGCAATCATGAGAAAGGTGCTCCCTATAGTATCTTAAATTAATACGTGCACAAGTTTCTAACATGCAGTGGTGAGCTGTCTTCTAGACAGGCTTTTCTGGCTCATGGACAAGCATTCTTAAGCCAAGGAAGAAAGGAAGGAGGGGAATGATGGTAGGAGGAGGGAAAGGATTTGCACTATAAAGAGCAAGCACAAAAATTTTTAAATCTAATGTTAAGCTGAAATCTCATTCTGGATTCACGGGAAAGTTGTTTACTAAGACCTCACCGAAGTGTCATATACTCTTCCTGGATTTGTAGCCCAGCTAGACACATAAGACAGCTCTAGCATTCTAGGCATGAAAAGGCCCAGGATCATTTTTGCTCTGCGTACGATGCTCAAAAAATTTCTGTGACAGCCCAGTGATGTCACCGAGCTGCAGCACAATTAGGTAGAGGGTGTTCGATTCTCCCCGGACGCCAACTAGTCTCTGGTTTTAATGAAGTCAATTTGGAAGCTGCATAAATCTTTCAAGCTGTTTAGAATTCCAAAGGGAGGTAAAAGGAGAATAACTAACTCATCTTTTAAGTGGCTCGTTTAAGACACGCAAGGAAGTTACTAAATAGCTAAATACTACTCCGATTTCTTTTTTTTTTTCTTTCTTTATTTTGGCATATTATGGGGGTACAGATTTTAAGGTTTCAATAACTGCCTTTTCCCCCCGTTCCCCCACAAGTCTGAGTCTCCAGCATGACCATCCCCCAGATGGTGCACATCTCACTCATTATGTATGTCTATACCCGCCCCCCTCCCACCTGCCCAATACCCTATTACTGTAGTTCCTGTGTGTCCACTTAGGTGCTGCTCAGTTAATGCCAGTTTGCTGGTGAGTATATGTGGTGCTTGTTTTTCCATTCTTGGGATACTTCACTTAGTAGTATGGGCTCCAGCTCTAACCAGGAAAATATAAGATGTGCTATATCACCGTTGTTTCTTAGAGCTGAATAGTACTCCATGGTGTACATAGACCACATTTTATTAATCCATTCACTCCGATTTCTTAGTCCCTCCATTTAAATTCTGTTGTCCCTGAAGCCAAGGCGTCCAGTCTCTGGCTTCCTAAAACCTAATGACAAAGGCTTGATCTGTTTCCTGCATCAATTGCTAAGATAAGCCGTTTCTCAGATTGAGAGATCAGATTGCTGGCCACAAGGAGAATAGCACCTGCAGATGTTGGTCCATCAGTCTAAGCAGCTAGAGGTGATTAAAACCAGCCTTATGTGACCCATTAGCAGGCGTAAGGGTATGCAAGACACACCTGCAGGCCCTCAGTTTACCCAACAAGTCTATGTCAGGTGGCTTGTCTCTGAGAACAGCTCCTTTATCTTAAAACATCCCAAGCCTTTAGACAAAGCTGCATGTCTCTCTGGGAGGCCGAGGCGGGCGGATTGCTCAAGGTCAGGAGTTCAAAACCAGCCTGAGCAAGAGCGAGACCCCGTCTCTACTATAAATAGAAAGAAACTAATTGGCCAACTGATATATATATAAAAAAAAATTAGCCGGGCATGGTGGCGCATGCCTGTAGTCCCAGCTACTCGGGAGGCTGAGACAGAAGGATCGCTCCAGCCCAGGAGTTTGAGGTTGCTGTGAGCTAGGCTGACGCCACGGCACTCACTCTAGCCTGGGCAACAAAGTGAGACTCTGTCTCAAAAAAAAAAAAAAAAAAAAAAAAAAAAAAAAAAAAAAAGTGTTAATAAAAAAAAAAAAAAGCTGCATGTCTTTAACCAATGACAAGCCAAAGAATCTTTAAACCCACCTGTCACCTGTAAGCCCCGCCCTCCCCACTTTGAGATGGCCTATCTTTTTGGGCCGAACCAATGTCTGCCTCCCACGTATTGATTGATGGCTTTACCCGTAGCCCCTGTCTCTCCCTGAAATGTATAAAAACCAAACTGTGACCCAGCCACATCGAGTCCACTTGCCCAAGGCCTATTGGCAGTGGCTCCGGGTCATGGTCCTCAAATTCGGCTCAGAATAAATCTCTCTAAAATTATTTTATAGTTTGGCTTTTTTTCCCTTGACAAAATTATCATCATGTTAATTTAATCACCCTTTAGGGAAGGAGTAGCCTTTCCTCAAAGAGACACAAGAAAAGCAAAAGGGACTGAGAAAGGGCTTGCAGGCAGATTAATACCGGCCAGTCCATGTGGGAGGAATTAAGCTTTGTTGTCTGTTTTTCCCTCCAGCCCTAAAGCAACTTGAAAACCAAAAATCTTGGCTCTGGTCTGGAAAATATCTATTTCTCTCCCTACCCATCTGGAGTCTGTTTTATAAATACACGCACACACACACATACACATATAACTACATGTATATTTGTAAATATGGGAGATGGTATCGTTCTGGCTAAGATTGTAGAAGCCAAAGTCCCAGCCCAGGCACTTTGACCTGGTGTCTATATGCTCTCAGGCAAGA